>NC_134569.1:50037776-50182776 GCF_050947875.1 Dermacentor variabilis | reverse complement strand
CTTCTCCGCCTCATCTGCTGAACGCGTAATGTAGACAGGACCAGCAATATGCAGCAAGGGGCGTGCACAGTTGACGAGTTTACAAAAAATGGCGAGAAAGGCGCTACGCTTCCGACATACGCCCAAGCAGGGGCCGAAAGAGAGACGTATACCGCTTATTACGCGGTTGCCGAGGGATCTATGAAACAAACGCCGCTGTCTTTTGCGCCACGCTGTACAGTGATAATTCTTGAGGTGGGTCAATAGGTGACGCTATCCGCCATCACCCTTTCCCTCCCACACTCCTCTCGGGAAATAATATGAGGAAAAAAAGCTGCTGTGGACGTGTGGACGCCGTGGCTTAGCATGTGAAGCTGTTGGCGCCCTAATTTAGTTTGGCCGCTAAGCAAGTCCGCTCAAAATGAGTTTTTGAGAGGTGAGAGAGTCAAGTGAAGGGGAGAAAGAGGCGGGACTTAGAGTTGGGAGGAAAAAAAATGAAGCAATGACATACAGTTGCGGTGCGTCGAGTGCCACAGCGTCCTCGCAGGCGTTGACAAGATGAGCGAAGGTGAAAGGCGAGGGTTCGCGGAGAGGGTGTGAAATGGGTGTTAAAAGGCGAGTTCGGTCATGGGAGACCTGCGCGGCGGAGAAGGGGAAGCGCTAGTCGGGCGCGCTTTTCTCTGCGACGGCTGCGCGTGCATTAGCGCCGCGCTTCCGGGCGTGACGTCATTTCCGGCCAGGTCAAATACGAGACGCCGCTGGAGTCGGTCGATGATGACGGGCTGCCGGAAAAGGGCCTTATTGCGAATGTCCCAACGCGGGCGGGCGAGCCCCCGTTGAAGAGAGAGCAAGGGGCGCCCTGTTTGCTTTGCCGCGCGCTCCCAGGGAAAAAACGCGTTTACCAGTCGTCCGTGCCTCGCGCACGCTGGCCTGCGCAGCAGTGATTTCATTAGCCAATCAGAAGGGGCGTGAAAGCACCCTCTTCCCCTTCCCTGGTGCAGCAGTGCTTCTCTGCAGCCGTCGAGGTGCGAAAATACTTCGCGCCTAACGCCACTTTGCCGGCAACGTCACTGTAAGTGCCGTTGCCTAACCAATAAAGCCTTCTGCTCGCTAAAAAAATCACGCAGCACTGTCGCCTGATGCTGCCCATGCTGGCGCTCTTAGTCCTTGATTCGCTCGTGAGCTATCGGCAGGGACGCGGCCCTAGCATAAAGGGACTGTAAATCAGGCTTGGTTAGTGCAGTTCGCTCTTATTAGGATGGATTATTATCACATGGCTTATTACCGGATGGCTTATTAGCGTATGGCTTATTAGCGGATGTAAAGTGCCTTTTTATTTCTAATTTGTTTTTGATTTATTATTATTATTATTATTCGCATCTTAACCGCGGCGTGACGACGTTACTGCGTGACGTTGAGGGAAGGAGGGAGCCGGGTTGGGGAGGAGGACGGGGAAGGGCGCTTTGTGTTATCTTCGTGTACTTTGCTTTATTTTATTTAAGTTAACAGGTTAAGCTGTGTCTGTGTTACAATGCCAAATAATATTTTCTTTTGATATGTACGCAGCAAGCTATACAGAGTGTCCCAGCTAAGTTTAGCAAAGCTGTTCAACGAAAAAAAAAGAAATATTTTAAAAACATGGCGCATGGCACGATTTTAAGACCTAGGATGTTTGCGTGTCAGTCCTCTGACAATCGAACATAAGTCATATATGTATCTTGCACCGTCTTCTTCTTTTTTTTTTTTCGTTTAGCAGCTTCGCTAACGTAAGCTGGGACAAGCGGTATAGCGTCAGTCAGACGTCACCGCAGCCTGTTGAGCAGGGATTGGCGCGGAAATTTCTAGGTGACGCTGGTACCTTGCTGCTACGTACGTATATTTACGGCCATATTCGCAAAGTGACCTGCGTGCTATTTGAGAAAAAGTATTCCAGTCTCGATTACCTTAATATCTGTATTAGTTTATATTCATTTAAACTTTGAAGTAAAGCCTCCCATGCCACTCTACTTCTGACGCTTGCAACTTACATCAATATCATCGACGGAAAAAGGGAGGGGGGGGGGGGACTTTGTGGAAATGACACGTGAAGAGCGCGCGCCCGAGCCTCCAGATTAAACTATTTTGGTACTATCCCTGGAAGGTACCCAGAACATGAATTTCCCTACATATGACCTATATGGCATTTTATCGCTATCGAGGAAACAAAAGAACCTTATGTCGGCTGTAGCCAATTCGCCTAGCAGCAAGTCATATGACCTATACGTGCTTAAGTCCTGATCGAGAAACCGGTGCGCAACGCTCTCCAGTGATTTGTAGCTTTAGCCGCGTCATAGGAATTTGCTGAAGCCCGTAAATCAATCAATTGCTCGAGTAAATCATAGCTAATGCCCAACACGTTGTTACGTCTCAACACCACAAAGGTATTCACTGAACGTTTTCCACGCGTCAAACCACCGCACCTCCTATCTAGACGACAACGCAGCGTGGACACTGACGGTTCAAAGACGCTCACCCCACCATTACCTGGAAACCTCAGCAAAGGATTAAAAGGAGGGAACCACGGCAACTAATTGAGAGGCGCAGTTAGTTAAACGTTTGCGACGAGTCAAATCACCACACATTCCTCATCACTTATCCAGCCGTCAAGACAGCGTGTAAACCGGCTGTTGCAGGGTTCCACGAAAGGCCCTCACCCCACCTTTTACCTGGCAGCCTGAGAGAAGAAGAAATGGGGGGAGGGCTGCGACGAACGAACCAGCTGTCGCCGGATGATTTCTTTCTTGCACAATTTTCGAACCAGGGGCCCTATAACGTAAAATTATTCCAAAATGTTTTTATTCCAATCTTCTGAGGTAAAATTTGCGTAACCACCGACGCAAACCCGCAGGGTTGTCTCAACAAACAAATCAACCGCTCTCCTCTTTCATAGGAGGTGACTGTTGTTTGCTTGAAAAACGAATAACATTGCCTACACTGAGCGGCTTGTCTTATCTAATTGGCTCACAAGAAGCGAGGAGCACACTCAAGTGGAGAGGGGTTCGATGGGGCCGAGCCACTGCACTGAATATCGATAACCGGTCGAAGAGGGTGGTGCCGGAGTCTGCGATTGGTCCGCTTTCCCTTACTTAGCTTGCGGTGGCTTGTCGACAATCACGGCGGCATGCAAGGGAAGCTTAAAAATCATGCTAAAACGGATCCTCAGCAAAGAATAGTTGGCAGAACGAGGTCGTAAACGTGCCGATAGTGCTCGAAAACGTTACACGGCCACGCAAAAAGTTTTATTACACGCAAATAAACTCATGCTATCCGGCAGGTGCGAGTAGCCAGTGCCTGAGCGATCGGCGGCAGCCATCTTTTATTCCTTTCGGAACGGGGCATCCTGCGGCTATTCAGAAGAAAATTCAGTTTTGTTCAGCATATTAATGCATCTTTAACGCGCACGCGTCACATTGACGCGGTGAGTTTTTGCGGTTTTGTGACGTCGCGTGACAAGCAGGTGAAGTAGGTGCAGCCCGAAAACTCTTGACCAATAGCCGAAAGCTAAAGGCGAGAAGGCGTCGTATCAGTAATAACAATTTTTATTTTGTTTGTACAATTCATGCGTAATCAGGGTGTGCAAGCCATATCTGATGGGGAGCTATCGCGGTTTTCGTGACGTCGCGTGACAGACAGGGGAAGTGGGGGGGAGGGGCAAAAAGGTTTTTGACCAATCACGGCAGGTTGATTGCAGAATTGGAATAGAAAAGTTTGGAATAGTTTTACGTTATAGTCCCCCAATTTCTTCGATGAGGAGTTACTACGGCTTATTGCGAGCATGGGCGTAGTATCGTAACGGTGTCGACGATGGTGAGTTGCTTCTGGGAAGTCTTCAGATTCCCTAGTCGACTCGCCTAGGGAAGACGATGGTATTAAAAGGAGAGACTTTTCGAGAGTCGGAACAGAGGGTCCTGATGTGAACTGAGACGTTTAGCTCGCTCCTGCATGGAGTGGGCTTCCGTGCTGGAACCATGTAGCTAAGCTAAATAAACCCTTTTTCCTTCATTTTCTACAACCTGACGAAGTAGTCGATGGGCTTGGCGGATTCCATGCCCTGAACGCCACCCTAGTCGCGACAACGAGTGACAACGGCCTGAAGACAGGCCCGTTGTTGTAATGACTGTCGTTACAACAACGCAACAATCTACTGCAAAAAGAAGTATGTGATTATTTCTTTTCTTGATTTACGTATTTGTATTGTGACAATACTTCATGGCTCATGATAAAACTTGGAATACGCTGCACTGTGGACCATTATCAACTTGCAGACAATCTTGCGAGGGAAAGAACCACACAGATAATCAAATTATTGCGATAGCACTTTCATCCATCTACATAGCGATCGTTCGATTACTAAGGTAAGCAGAATAAATGACATCCTCCCTATAGCCGTCGCACTCCCTTTTCCACTTACTCCAGCGTATTCAGTGATAAAAAAAATTTCACCGACAGTTACGATACTGCCTATTGCGAAATTTGAGCGCAGCTCTGTACGGGTTTTCATTTCGCGATATATTGGCTGGCGTCGCTAATCTGTCTCGGGCGGCGCGTTCCAAATGGAGCGAAGTGTGGCGCGACTGCCTCGCTAATCGGGAGACCGCGAGAGGCAGCGCGTGGATGCCGCGTGGGCGCGATCCACAGCAGTCGCCGCAGACAGACCTCCGCTCATGCAGTGCTTCGGTGAACAGACGACGCGCGCAACTCTGGTGCCAGCTCGTAGCCATCGCCGCCGCAGAATCCGTCTAGCGCGCCACCTCCGCTTTTCTTCTCATGCTTTCGCCCATACCCTCCTCTTCCGATTTTCTCCTCGCGCTCTCTTCGCTTCACCGTCTTTCATCTCCCGCTGTGCTCTGCGTTCGCCCTTATCCTTTCTGTGCTCGTTCGCTCGGTTACGAGGTACGATGCCGACCCTTGCCGCAGGAACGAGCTCATAAGAGCTGCGCTCCAAAATTCAACAGTAGATTCCCACAATACGATGATCTATTAATGCATTCAACCGGTCACTTTCGAGCGCTCTCGCGGAACGGTTCGCATTCCGCTGATCGAAATCGAAAGCTCGAAACATATTCGCTCGATTCATTCAGGGCGCCCCGCTCTGTATCGGAGCGCTCGGAGGTGTTCTCACCTTCCAACTGGGAGCGCGACCAAGATCTGGCACTATTTAAATCACGTCGCTCCGCCGATTACTATGAGAGCTGCTGTGAACGTTCGGCTCCAGCGTGCTTTGTCTCCAATGGTGAGATGCCTCCGCATCGCTACAAACCGATTCAGAGAGCAATATACGGACCAGTTGAACGTATATTGAACACACTGAGAGAAACTGCACCCTCGAGGGTCGATTGCATGTCCGAAACGCCCTTTTTTCACCATTAATTTCTCCGAGATTTCTAGAGATGGGTGCATTTCTTAGCAGAACACCCTTAGTGCACCCTTTCATTAATCACAGGGTGCTAAAAGAGTGGCTTGTGCGGCACATATACCTTGCAGAATTTAAGGGTACTCGTGCATTTTTAACATTTCAAGCAAGTAAAAAGCCTTAAGTGTCTATTTTCCAGTGGTTTCCGTAAATCATTATTCGAGCGCGGCTTATTGGGGGCAAGCTCCACCACTGGAAAAGCTGGCGCTGCCGTCGGCGTGACGTGGCATGAGGGATCACGTAGACACAGCGGCAGCGTCAGCTGTTCAGAAGCGCCGAAGCAAGCTGAAAACGAAAGTGTAAAGTCCCACCTGCGCTTCAGTTCTGATTAAGTTGGAATATTTTCGCGCTTCGGATGTCTACTTGACAACACTTGAACGCACTATAATAGGTAGTGGCTGCCTTTGAAGGCGTCCAACATGGTAGGCTACTGCTCGGTGCCACAATGCAGGATGTACGCAACGGAGCCCAGTGCCAGCCTTATTCACACGTAGCCGCAGGACAAGAAGCTGCGTGAAGCTTGGATCGCGAAACTTCGAACCAGCAAGCAGCCATCGGCTACAACTCGGGTGTGTAGCAAGCTATTCCGCGAGGAAGATTTCTGCTATACGGCGTCAGGGCTGCGTGAGTAGCAGAATGCAGGCTCTGACTCGCTCACCCGCGCGCGCTGCCCGGCTAATGTCATGACGCTTTGACCTATGAACTTGTTTATGCTAGATACTGGCAAGTTCACTAGAATGGAAAAGTAACGGCAAGAAGTACATTAAAAAAAGGCATGGCATACTTTCTTGTTTGTGTTAGCACCAAAGAATTAATGAATACTGGATTCAGAAAAAGAAGCAGCGAAAAATGGCTCCCTGAGAAGACCGATAAACATACAGTGCGATGCAACCTAAGAGATAATGATATTGAAACATCCAAGAATTTAGAAGAAACAGAAAAGAAGATTGAATCTTCGCGACGGCACATTACAAGTCGCCACAGGCGTCGAATTCCCAATTACGGCGATCTTATTTCTGAACAGCTCTGATAGCATCTTCGCAACAATGGTTGATTGTGTACTGTCAAATGCTCATATTCTGCGGCGTAAAGCTCACGGCACGGTGCGAGAACGCACTCGCTGCGAAAGCGAAACATTGTGCGTGGGGATGCATGCAGACGCACAATCGGTCGCTGCGAACATGTGCGATCGCTGCATTGAGGCTTCGTTCTGTTACGTTCCATTTCGTTACACAGACAGCCCACTATAAGAACATATTTCACATAGTTTACTGTTACTGTATTAATTCCCATTTACTGTTATTGTTTTTTCCTGTGTTTCCATATATATATATATATATATATATATATATATATATATATATATATATATATATATATATATATATATATATATATATATATATATATATACCACCACCTAGCGGCTACGGCCACTCAGACAGAAAATTTGGACATTCATGCTAAACGGCACAAAGCATCCAGGAACACGGTACAGATATTGCCTGGATTTGGTCTTGGCTACAAACGTGTCCAAGGTGGTCGCCGAACCCATCGCAACGTATCACAGCGACCAGAATGCCACTGTTACATCTATAACGACATAAAAGCATAACATCAGCAGTTTGTGTCTGTCCAGCGTCGCTTGTAGTGTAAATGCTTGTCTAACGTCGTCTGACGTCAGTTGGAGTGGTGGTACTTGTCTAACGTCGGTTGACCTTGTCTCCCGTCGGCGACAGCTTCGCTATACACCACTTTCACATGATGGAATGAAGGCGGCGCTGTTTTTTTGTTTTGCTTTTCTTTTGCTTCGCGCTCAGCAGATATTCAACAAAATCTCTTCTCTCTTATCTTGTGGATAAACCGATCACTGGTCATTCTCTGTTAACAAAACGTGAGCCCAATCGGCACATTTGTTTCGCACTGCTTAAGCGACGTATACACGAGAACCAACGGCACTCCTATCATCTGTTGGACAGCTCCTCCGCCTCCTTTCACGCGCTGCACTCCGAGTTTGCACCCATCCTGAGTGATGGGAGATTTTTCTTGACTTCCTTAAATTGTCCCGACTCAATCCAGTCTGGGCAGGTGCCTATGTCGCACTGAGGCCTCATTGGGCAAGGATATGCATGGATCATAAACAATATGCAACTTGCGGAAACTTAATTCCCAAACTTTGTCCTTCCTCTAACATTCTGGAGCATGCTGTTTTTCGGGCAGAAACCAGATGGATTTTATGGCATATTTCAAGCAGAAATCACATGCGTGTGGAACGTGCAACAGCCCGGCCACGATGTGGTAAAGTTCTGCCTAAACCAAAAAAAGTTCCACGATTACTATTCAAAGGATCGTACAATACAGTATTAATGGCAGGTAGGAGTCAAGAGAGGTATTATTTTAGCCATAATAAAAGCCCCAAACATGTGGTAATTCAAATGCGCATTTAACAGCACATGCTTTCCTTGAACACCTTCCTTGAACTTCCTTGAGACCTCTATCCTGTCTCGACTTTCTTCGGAAGAAAGTTGGTAGCCATAAGTATACAGTTGCCTACAACAAGCCCCTCTCCCCCGCCCCCCCCCCCCCGCACACACACGGGTACAACAAAAGCAAAAAAAAAAAATCGGGGGGCACCGTACCTGGACCCTGGCCTCGCTTAGGTCCAGCCTCAGAGCCAGCTCTTCCCTGGTGAACACGTCCGGGTACTGCGTTTTCTCGAAGGCGCGCTCCAGCTGATGCAACTGGAAGGTGGTGAACGTGGTGCGGCTTCGCCGGATTTTGCGCGGCTTGCCGGACAGCCCGCCGTCTTCTGACGCTTGTTGCGGCTGCTGGTGCTGATGCAGAGATGAAGCCGGCCCCTTGTCGCCGTTGTAGTGGAGCGAAGGAGTGGCACTCTTGTCCGAGGAAGCTGCAGCGCTGCCCTTCGAACGGCCGTTCAAGGCTCCTGGGAAGTGGCCCGCAGTCTCTGGACGTAGAGAGGTACGATTGATTGATTGATTGATTGATTGATTGATTGATTGATTGATTGATTGATTGATTGATTGATTGATTGATTGATTGATTGATTGATTGATTGATTGATTGACAACTCTTGTTTCCAGCTCTTGCGCAACATTTGATTGTACTCTGAAGAGCCAAGGTGGCATGACGTACATAGAAATATTGAAGAGCAATAAATATTTTAGAAAGCGACCTGTACTGTTAGGGAAATTAATATCATTATGTCACAGCGGTGACTTCGCACGAAACATGGTAGGAATCGCCACAGCGTCATAAGAGCTTCGCTGTGAGACCAACTCCGCGAGTCGGATATAACAGGAGCCCAAGGAACCAGAAGAGTAACATGTATATTTGTCGCGGCGATCCTATAGACTTCTGAGAAGTCTACAGTACTGACCGGTGCATGACTGCAAATCCACCACAAATCAATAAAGAAAGCAATAAGGAAAAAGAAATAGTGAAGACAAGGACGTAATAAGAGCAAATGTATTATTGGCTACTTGGAAATGTCTTTTTTTTTGTTACCTGGATCCAGGTATGAAATATAGTAATCAAAATATGTATGTGATCAAAAGATCTAAAGATGAAATGTATAAACTAATCAAAACATAACGAAACTCGCTGCGTGATCCCGATGACACTATAGCTAACCTGTCGTTTTCGAAAGAAGATAGAAGCATTCAAAAGGTTCCAGTACGTGAATGCCGGTCACGGCGAGCACGCTATTGCAATCTGTCCCGAACGCGGATGGCTTCCGTGGCATTCGAGGATAGCGCCATCTACAAATAATAACATAAAGCTTGCTTACTGAATACGCAGTGCTCTCACGTCCCCATAACGGGACTTGATGCAGTAGAAAAGCAGATTCTTTCTTCTGGTTAAACTAACTGCCTTTCTCCTTTCCTTCGCGTCTGTCTACGCTCCCCCCCCCCCCCCACTCCTCTATCGCTTTCTTCGAGGCTATGAGCGCAAATGGTTTCTATTATTCTAATGATGTTGCTATAGACGGCGGTATAAAATGAGGTTCCTTCCGCGAACGTGCAAATGACGGTGGTCCCTGCAGCTTGGGGCCCACGCGCATGCGACCAAAATGGTATTCGTACATACGACCTTGAGCAAGACGAGAGCGAACTTCGAAACCGATTTCACGCAACGATTACACACGTGCATTCAAGCATCACGTCTGAATATGCGTCAAGTACAGCTTTCCAGAGAAACGTTTAGTTTCATCAAACACCTGTAGGTTCGGTACACACGTTACACTGTCGTTAACTCTTGGCTGCAGATTTGTATATACGTTTCTTGTCTCATTACTTACGGGAATGCATACGCATTCCTCCTGTTCAGCATCTGCCAATATTCTCGACATCCAACTGGTAGGATGTAAAGGATGTAACATTCGGCAGTGCCTGCATCCGATTACCGGTGGCCGACCGTATCAACACCTCGTCCACCCTTTGATTCACTTGCGGTACAGTAGGAAGGAAGGCTTTTTCTCACCGCTAGCGTTTCTATCAATGATCCTGTAGCCTTAAAGCGTGCCGCAATACACAGCTATTTCTCAGGAGTTACATAACAAACGATACGCTCTTGTCGCAATTAAACTGCGCTCACACGACATTTACGTGTTCTAATGCCTCTTTCTCTCTGTCTCTCTCTTTGCTTGCTCGAAGAATTTCACAGGATTAGAGCGATCGACCCGATACATCGTAATGGTGCCGGTCATTGATGACGCGAACGACCAGAATTGATAAACAGGAAGTCCGCTAGAAACTTCCCAAGAAATCTAGACAACTCTTCTATAGAGTGCTGTTACTCGTAGGGAGGATAATTTACTGTAGACGAGAACAAGCCGTAAAGCGTTAGAAGTTTGAAAGAAGGAAAAGTGTGTGTTCTAGAATTGATTGTTGGGCTAGTTGGTTTGCCATGATTGAAGTAGTAACTTAGCGCGATAAAAACCACAGAGACAAGAAAGGTGGACAATGACAAGCTCTACAAAGACAAAAAGTAGCACTTGTCCTTATCTACATTTCTTGTCTCCGTGGTTTTATTGCGCTAAGTTACTACTTCAATTATGGAAAAGTGTGTGGTAGTGCCGGTTGTGTTGGTAAGCTGCGGTGATTCACGAAGTTAACAACACGATGTAGCAATTACATTCACATGACTAATATCAGTATGTACTGTTTTCCCACTGGCAACTAAGTCGATTTATTTGAAATAACGTCTGCGTATTGCTTACCCACATTTAAATGTCTGTTCATGCCATTTCTCAGTTCTCTACCTATCTCTCTTTATGTCTTTCTCAATACCCCCCCCCCCTTCCGGCTCCCTAAAAATTTAGTGACTCACACGGAAACTCTGTTGAATTATTATAAAATAGGGACGTCTACAAATGCGGATAGATCAGACTGACAGATTGCCTTTAATATTATGCCTTATAAGCGAGCTCGGTAGCAGCTGAAGACAGCAAACTTCTCGAGTGAAGAAAGTCCGCTTGATTTCCGTTAACTGCTCCCCACTCTCTAGCATGATCGAAAACGCGTCTCGTAAATTTAGTATTGAAGGAAGAAAGTCGCTATATCACGTCACCTTTAGGGCTTTTCTTGAATATAAAGTGTTAATAACCGATCACACAGCGAGTGAACTACTCATAAGCATGAAAATAGCGGACCCATAAAATAAATTGAAGTTTTCATTTATGAACCCACAGCAATTGAGAGAAAGAATGCATGCAACTGCAACTACCGTCACGCGATGTGAATTCTCAGGCAACCCTTTCCTAATAGGAACATGTATTTCGTTATTATTTTGGCTTCTTGTATACCTTTGCCAGCAGTACACGGCTGAATGCTGCATGATCAGGTAGTTGCGCGCGGATGTGCATGCTTGCCTGTTATCGCGAATGCTTGAAATTCAAAGGCAGTGATCATACGAATGGTTGTCAGATCTCATCGTTACAAAAAGCACGATTTTCGTGGCTAAGAGAAATGAAATAATGAATCGCCGTCGAAAAAAATATTTGCTTTCACTCGAGTATAACAGCAGAGACGATTGTAATGACATGTTTTTGAAAAGTGTCAAGTGTACGCTGCTCCGCAATTTTGTTCGAAACAATGACGTTCTTGATTATCTCTACCTGATTTATGATTGCGTTTGCGTGCAGTGTAAAGAAAGGAACAAACTCATTTCTTGCGTTTTTTTTTTCTTCTTACGCTGCCCTAAGGGAGACAGAATCGAAGGTACAGGCCGAAAATGTTGCATAGACAAGCACGGCAACAAGCGAAACAGCAGATTAAGCTAATATTTGCTAGGTACGAGACGGGGCACGTAATAGCGACCGACTACACTCAAGTCCTGCAGAAAAACCTTCGTGAAGGTTGGTGAAGGAATGAAACGGAAAGTTATCGGGACAAGTGCACAATATGTCAACTGTAGCAATGAAACGGCTCAACACTGAGGATGACATTATGTAAAGTATCAAAGATCGGGCAAAAAAATAAAGAGGGTAGAGGGCCATGCGACTGTGGACGGAGGCGCAAGGGTGGGTGCTTGCGTGCACGCACCTATCCTAGCCGACGGATGCTGGGCGACGCTGAAGTCGAGCACGGAGGAGGCCACGGACGACGGCGTGGTGGCCGCATGCGCTGCCGCTCCGGCAAGCAGCCTCTCGATGCTGTACAGCGAGAAGCGGGCAGGCTTGTGCGAAGCCACCGAGGCGGCTGGCACCGTCGAAGACTGCTGCAGAGGCGGCGGGCTGCAACCTTCCGCCGCCGCCGCGGGGGCCAGCGACAACGGCTGAGACTGCTGCATCCTCCGCGCGCCGCTCGCACGCACACGCACCGGCTCCGACGATCACGACGCGTTTGCAGCCGAGTCCCGCGGCTCCCCCATCTTTAGGGAGGAGGGGGTCGGCTGAGGGGGGGTTGCGATCCCGCCACGCGCGCGCAAGAAAAATACGTCGCGCGAGAGGAGTAAATGCCATAGCGAGGGGCTGGAGGTAGAGGAGAGGCGGGGAAGGGGCCGGGCCGGCCGCAAGAACAGCGAGGAGGCAGCTAGCGCCGCCACGCAAGCCGTCTCGGAACTAGAATAGAGGGGTTCCTGGCTGCCTTTCCCGATGCATCCGCCATCGCCCCCCGACCCGCTCCTCTCCTCCCTCCGTATTTCCCTCGCGCTATGAAACTCCCGCCCGCGGCTTGCCCGCGTCCTGGCGTTCCTGCGCCCTCGTCGCCGCGCCGAACGCGCGCGCACGTGCTCGTCGAAAGCGCGCACCGCCCTTCGCTGGGATGCGCGGCGGAGAGCTTGCTCCTTGATGCCTTGCTTTCCTCTTCGTTTGTTTGTTTTCTCTTTCCTTTTCCTTTCTTTCTTATCATTCCTTATTTTTAGATTCTGTATTTTTCTCTTGAAGGGGGGAGTTGATACCTGCGTCTGCGGTGACAATGTCTGCAGGTAAGAAAACGGAAGGTGGTGGTCTTGAGTAGGTCTTTTGGGTTCAGTTGAGAGATTTGCATAGCAAAAAAAGAAAACGCGTACTGCCCGGATTATTTATGTGCCTAGTCGAAAAAAGGAACTTAATATTCTCGACATGTTCTTGATGCAAAAGAAAGGAAGCAGGGAGCAAGTCGTCTGACGAAAACTATCTCAATTTAGTTTATGACTATTAGACTTCCTTCTCTACACACACCTCTTGCAACTCCTACTTCGCTGAATAAACTGATTCTGATTCTGGTGAAACGAAGTCAGTCTCACCATTCATTGTCCAATCTATGGGAAGGACAAATCGCACTTTCAGCAGTTTGGAAATTCACTTGGTGTTGAACAAAGTGAAGTTCTGACCTACTTAGTAATTCTCCAGAGTGAGCATACGCATTCGCTCTGGATATAATCTATGGGGCTGAGCACCCAAGCCAAACAGTGTCAGCCTTTTATTTATTTATTTATTTATTTATTTATTTATTTATTTATTTATACAAACCACTCTTTGCCTTACACCAGGCAATTTGCAGCAAGCAACCACTGATCTTCTATTAGAACATGTAGGCTCGATTTAGATCTCCTGGACAGTTTGTTCAACGCAAGTTGCTTTGTCATAAACCATTAAAGGAATGCTCTCTGCTCCTGCATGTAAGTAAGCTAGAGCCTTGCTTAGGTTACAGTAAGATAAATTAGGCCTGTTTGTGTCAAACGCGTGCACTTACGTTTTTGACAAACGTTCGACGTGTCGATTAAACATAGCCAAGGAGACCTCTCCTCCTTGATAAAGTATTTTACTGAGCATTAACCTTCTCTGTGTAATTTACAATATACATCGCCTCACTTCTTCAGTTCGCCTGGTAGCGCACGCGTTCAGACCATATTGAAACATTCCTTCACGCTTTTCTCTTGGTCTATGGTTTTAGCCAAAACTTTCATTTGCCTTGTCTGCAATTTCTTTTTTTCTCCCTACTTGGGATGCAAGTTCATCCTTTCCTTTCGTCAATTGCTGCTTTCTTTTTCTAATAGTAAGTTTGGGAGGGGTATGTATATACGGTTAGCTCACACTTTACGAAGCTGCTTAAATTGCGAGAAGTTGTACGCGTATGTATACAAGACATTCGTAGATCATGACCGCTCAGGAAACACGACTGTATACAGTAAAAACACAGGCCAGGTCTCTCGGCAATTAGTGGTTTGTACCCGCACCAAACACCATGGACGTAGACGTCTAGCTGCATGAAGTGAATGCATCTAACGGCGAATTAGAAAGACTTTGCCCTATATTTTTTCCTAGCCAAATTACGGCTGTAAATGCGAAGTCAACATATTCATTCCCAGAGGTAGACCCTTCTTAGATCACCCCGGCCTTACCTGCCGTTAACTCCGCGGCATGGCGCTGCTGTCAGTTGTTGACGATGGCGGTTATCCTCCACGACAATGCGAGGCCACATGTGGCAATCAAAAGCGCCGACATGTTCTGGTCATTTCACTGGGAGATCCTGGACTACTCCCCATACAGTCCGGACCTCGCCTCTAGTGATTTCCCCGTTTTCGGTCCGCTGAAGTTCCTGGCAGGACAGCGATTCACGTACAACGATGAAGCCAAGACAGTAGTCCGACGGTGGTTCCACAATCAACCGGACGAATTCTACCACAGGGACATCTCAAATTTAATGCTGCGATGGGACAGATGTCTGAAGCGGTGCGGGGACTATGCGGACAAATAGTGTAAGATACGTACAATCATACGTATATTTGTAATTACCTGTGTGTACCTTACTTTGGCTAACAAAAAAAAAACAGGGACAAGGACTTTCTGATTCGCCCTTATTTATACAGACGACAAGACACATGCCGTCGTTCATACACAGACGATTCGTGCGCGTAATCACTGTATACATTCGCACAGATGCAGGGGTCATATATCACCGCACGGACCGCAGTGGGTTAACGACGGCACATTTACGCGTGGCGTATGTGCAAGCGCGCACTTACCTAATCTAAGGTGGCTTTGGCTGTGTCGGATTCGCCCCGTCACCCCCTGTCTTCCTTCCGAAAGAGCAGCTCGTGACAAACTCGGGGTACACTGTCCCATTTCAGCCTCCTGGTTTAGGACACCTCCTAACAAGACATACGGCTCATAGCAAGATGTATACTTGAAATGGTCTATACAGTAGCACTTGTCTCGATTCGCGAAAGTCCAGATTTCCGCGTAGTCGGAGGGATGGGTCCAGGCGGTGCAATCGAGTATGCCCGAAACTTGCTGTGTTCCACGTGGATCGTGTGGCATCACACACGAATATGCGAAGCTTTGTTGCTGCATCGGTTCTCGATAATGGGATGGGTTCCTTCCCAGCATTTTTGGGAGTCCTCCTAGCAGATTCATCGGCATCTTCATTGTCCACGATGCCCCGGTGGCCTGGGAGCCACTGAAAAATGATGTCATGTCCTTTTTCTGCTAGTTGTTGACATAGCTGCCTTATTCGCAGTACAAGTTTGTTTTGTGGTCCACGACGTAGAGCGGATAGCAGACAACATATCCTCTGTTGCCCAGAGACAGTTGCCTGTGACAGAGTTGGCACGCCTCGACGACCGGCCGCTTTCTGAGCAGACGATCTTAGAGTACCGACTGATTCGATCTCCACACCAGAAGGCGATGAAGGCACTACTGAAGTTCCTCCTGTCAAGCGACCTGTTTGAACGACTGTTCCACTCCTAAATTCCTTCGTGTGTGTGTTCTTTTTACTTTTTTTCTGTGTTCTCCCTCTCTTTCTATGTGCGTGCATTTTCCCTTATCTTTCTGTCTCCTCTTCCCTTTCCCCAGCGCAGGGTAGCAAACTGGATATTTATCTTTCGGTTAACCTCCTTGCCTTTCGTATCTCATTTATCTCTCTCTCGCTCTCTCTCTCTCTCTCTCTCCAATGTCAGAACAAAATGATCATCAAGCTGGGAAAAACGTTTCGACAAGGAGACTTGAATTCGCCAGCCCACTTCCTGTTATGCCAATACCCTCCATGGTCTTCTCAGCAGTCATTAGTGCCGCATCCTTTAACTCTTCGCCCCCCTCCCGCTTCGTTTCTCCCAAAAAGTTGACCAACAGCCTCTTTCTTTTGGTTTTCCAACCGTCGAAGATCGTTGTGATTCTACAATGTATGTTCGCTTCGGCATTTTTGACCTGACTCTGTCGATTGCTTTTGACGTCATTCACGCACCCTGCGCTATTATATCTGCGTCACTCAACCAGTGCGGTGTGCTCTCCTCGTCCGCTTGAGCTGGACGTGGCGGAGACGCGCTCCATTTGACGTCATTCTCTTCTTTCAGCCTGCACATATGGCGAAATAAACCAGGCAGACGGCCTGAGTGACCCGTCGCGCTCTATGCAGCGGCTAAATGTATCACGCGAACAAGCCGAATTTGATCTGTAATACATGCCGACATAGACTGATAAGACAACACTTCCTCAAGGCGATGTGTCCATTCCTACACCGCTTGAGATAGCATAAGATTGTGTGTCTTGAAAGCTTTCGGGAAGTGTGAGCTGTTTGACACTGCCACGTGCTAACCGTTAATGAGCATATCAAACGATGCGCTGCCAACAGTATCGGAACAAAGCGTTTGTGCTCAAGTGTTCATTCTAGAAATTAAATGCATGCGCGGTTTTGCTGTTTTATTGAATCCTTCGTACGAAACTTCTTACACGACGTGAACAAGCAACAAAACGGAGAAAATATTTTAGCATGCTAATGTGCAAATCTTTTTCATATAACCATTCCGTCATTATCAATATTGACATTCAAAAACACCGCATTGGATTCCGGACTCCATTGAAAATTTTATGCGGTGCAATTCTTGGTACCCACACTCTGGTCCCTTCGACAGCGAGATTCGCAGCACGAGGGGTCATTCAAGATGTGAAAATTAGTTTACCATGCACATTAATTAGCGCCATGTGGTTCGATGGTATCGTTTCGCGCCTAATATCAGCGCATCGTAACGCTTTGTTATTGACAGTCCGCACGCTCTCATAAACGTACAATTTCACGCAGTGTAAATTTCGGGCCCTTTAACCATTACACACTTCACGTGAAGCATGTCTGACTGAACGCTCTTGTATAGTGCATATGTATATATGGTAAACCACCCGGCTCACGCAAAGCACCTGTAACGTGCCGATAAGAAAGGGAAGTCTAAAATTCTTGACGAGTGGGAAAGTCGCCCACTATCAGAACAGAAAGTTCTATTTCAGTACTCCCCAAAGGGGCCAGATTTGTTGCAAGAGAAAAGGTGAGAGGTCGGCTTGAACTATATACTGAGTTCTAGCCTGCATGCTACTCGGCGTTGCGGTAGATGGGAAGGGGAAAGAAAGGCTCATAAAGGAACTCCACGATTAAGTGTGCGCTACTGAAATTAATGAAGTGTACGGGCCTATATACATAACACGCTTTCAGAACGACACCTGCAAGCGCGGAATTGTTCACGTGGTTTACTTCTGTTGTGTTTTCCCGCGCTCCCTCCCTGTCTCTCTCTTTCTTTTTTTTTTTCTATTTCCTTACCCCATTCCCACCCCGCAGGCTATCCAACTATAGTTATGTAACTGGTTTTCCTAGCTGGAGGGGGGGGGGGTGGCTTTCGTTACATGCTTTCTCTCGTTCTATGCACCCTGTGCGGCAAGTCGGTTCAGGTAACATGAAGTTAATTGTGGCTCACTTTCTGTAGAGATATTAGCTAAAGAGAGGCGTCAACAGTGGAGCCATTTTCATTAGGAAATTATTTTTCTCTGAATCTATTCGCTTCTCATCATCCGTCCTGCCAAGTGACCGATTCTACAGCAACAGGGCTCAGCTCGTAGAGCGCCAATGACGAACGACAAAAAACAACTAACATTTACAGAACACGACCATTAGTCGGCGCTAACTCAATCAACCTGAGAACGTATTCAAAGGGTTAAAATTTTGGTCTGGGCTAGCTGCTTAATTGCTCTAATAAATGTATTTAGATTGCTGACTTTATTTTTCTTGGCTTCGCACGAAAGTATGTCGAGGTAATGTAACAATTCTCTTCCAATGTTATTCTTTTCGCGCTTAGTGAGTGGCCCGAGCTCCGCGCCGCCCACATTATCACCGATATCTGCCACCCGTCATCGGTGAATGATAAAAAAGGAATAGAACCAAGCGAAAGAAATCCTTGCATTATATAGTGGACCCATACTGGCTTCTCACGTAGCTCAACATGAACAGAAAATCGTGGTTTTGTCGCGAACAGTACATATTCACGATTCCCACCTTCAGTATGTTTCCTACTACTAAAAGTTATACATTTGTCGTATTGATGCTACGAATAAACAGCTGGCGCCTGACGCCCATGTGTGTGTTCCTTGCTCCTTGAAACCCTGTCTTTCTTCGTGGCGTTTACTTATTCATTAGGCTATTCAAATGACTCCGGTGAGGTGCGCGATCCGCGAATTCTCTCGGTGACTTTGACAGCGACTACACTCCGCTGAACCGCGGATCGGACTACTCGTTTATTTCGATTTATTCTTACGTTGTATTCTTACGAGCACAGGTGAGAAACTGCACTCCCCAAAAGAAAGATGGCCGTGGTCGTCGCTCCTGGTATCGCAGAGAGAAAGAGAGAAGGCGCGTCCTCTCTCAAGAAAACAGCGAGCGGAGGAGAAGGGCTGGCCATCTCGCCTCTCATTGGTCGGATCCCGGCTCCGAGGGGGCGTGCCCTCCAATGTGGGGTGGGTGGCTTTCCCCGTCGGCCGCCGCAGCGGTACGCGGCGACGGACGGGAGGGAAAGAGGGAGAGGGGATTTGGTTAACGAGATCGGGCAGGCAGCAGTGCCGAAAGGCAAGGGGAAATTTCTCCGGACAGACGACGGCAGACGCACACACGTACTCGCACGCGCGAGCTCGGAGGCAGCTTTCATCTGTTCCGTTTAGTTACTTGTTCCTTTTCATATAGTTCTTTTTTGCTCTCATAGAGAGAAAGGGAGAAACTTTGGTGTTGTTTCCCCAGCTCGGACGTTATTCCACCTGGCAGCGGGAGTTCTACCGCTTTTCGATGCCGCTTCCTTTCGAGGCTGTTACGAGCGATTTCCTCTCCTCTTTCGTCGCTCTTGTTTCGTTTTTCCGCGACATTACTTTTCTTTTTTTCCTGCTCACTGAGAAGACAAAGCAAATAGCACGGGTGAATGCAATGCGAGGTGGAAGAGTGCGCGTTTGGCGATGTTGTTGCAATGAGAAAACTCGGAGATAACGAGGTGTTAAAAACGACCTCGGGGAAAGGAAGATTCCTTCCCTAGAGTCTCGTTAGGGACAGCCCTCGCTGTATTAGCAGGAAGAAATTTGCAGCTGACGACATCTAGACATACTCAACCGGCAGTTACAGACTCGTATGGGTGTTGATATTTAGCTGTCACTACAAATGAAAAAGAAAGTAATACTTTCTTTAAAGAGAAGAAACAAAGAAAGAAAAGAAGTAACACAATTGGGGCGCGATGGTATTGAGGGCGACATCGGTGATTCGCGAGCTTAGAAATTAAGGTCCTAGCATGTACTCTCGGATATATTTAAGTATAGTATACTAATATATAGTATACTGAGATATATCGAGTAACTCGGATATATCGAATTTTATAACATATCTAAGAAACTCTACATGAAGTTGCCGATCCGCAGTATATAAGAGCGCACTGAAGATGTACGGCAGTTCATCCGCTGATAATGAAACGGAGCTCGGTTCAGCGTTCCCAATTATCTGGCGCACGACGAAGCCTGAAGTGTGCAGCGCACTGAGAACGCTGAACCGCGACTCCTGTTAGCCTGAGCTCATAAATCTATGGGACATGCCTCTTAAGTGGAACGTGATTTCGTGACTGCTCAGGTTAATCGCTCAGGTACGTCTTACTTAATTTATTTCATTTCTATAGCAAAGAAAATCAGCGAAGAACTCTTTGTTGAGGACGATTATGGTGTCAGCGGAGACCTGCGTAACTTCCTGTGATTCTGCTACTATTTCCCTAAACCCTAAAAATTTTTACACCCTTAAGGTTGTGGGGCTGACCCACGCCGAACACCGTTGCATTTAGGGCTATAAAGAATATATTGCACATTGCAGCGAGCTCTATCTACACGTGCGATGAGAAAAGGCGTAGTTGAAAACCATTTATTACTTCTGCCACGACGTGGCGCAAGGACATATCTACCATGCGAATTTGACAGCGATACCTGTGAAAGATTGCTTATATATAAATAAATTTTCGTGTTGTCTGTAGCATGCAGCTATCGCGATTTTTACTTGCCGCAAAATGTCGGCAAACAAGAAAACTTCATTTGTCCCCGAGAACAATTCGATCTTACCCCTTAAACGCGACGCTGATATACATTGTACAATCAAGCGCCCTTCATGCACGCATAAAGGTTTTAGAATGTTTAGCGTGCGCCTCGCGATGACAATGTAGCCGTTTCGTGCAGCAATCATACATAAGGACAACCGAAGTGTGTTTACGCTGTCAGCTTTGTCGCCGCCGTGCTATTTTCTACTGCGACCATCGCCCGCAGCCACTGCGACATCAATCACTAACACGCATACCGACACTCATTGTGATAACTTCCAAGACGGAAGGAAGTTGTGCAGATTCAACGCGCCGCGGGAATCTGTTTAAAGCGAAGCTTTCATTGGTGTTTGTAAAGAACTCTTTATCCAGCTTAGCGACCATTTACAAGTATAGAGACTAGTGGACCCAGTCGGACACATTTTTCAATGGCAACCGTCTCACTCAAAGACGAAAATGAAACAACTGCGACGGAATGAAGGTATGACGACGACTATACATCGCGACGATGCAGTGACAAAGTCTACGCCTATAAAGTGATGTCCCCTCTATCTCATTCCGTATTTATCGCTATTTTTCCGTCACGAAGGCGTGTACACCAAAAAACTGAAGTGCAGACTTTTTTCACGACGACGAAGGGCTACACGTTGGTGAAATTAACTGCGAGCGGTCGCACACATTGAGCACGTATCAAAGGTCATTATGACGTAACCTCCACTCCAGTTCTTCGGCGACGCAAGTCTCGAACGATTCCACAAAGTACCGCGGACGAACCTGCGCACTATTATAGTAACGCGTCTCTTGCTTCGCATTCGGTATCGTCATCTGCCACTCTCTTCTTGCCAGCTCGGCCTCTTCGTTTGGCATCCGCATTGAACGGTTATGATTCGACGGCGAAAGAAGGCACGACACAGGACCAAACACAACGTCGCCGTGTGTGCTGTCTGTACCGTCTCTTCTCGCATGATGTCATCTTTCGGTGTTTAAAAAAAAAAAAAAGAAGCACCGGCGTATATCTTCGAGTTGTGCAAACTCTCCGACCCGCTTCTCGCACTTGGAACGATGCGTGATTCTTGTAATGAATACGAACGTTCGGAAACAAAATTAGTTACCAAAGGTGGTCGCGAAATGCTGGATGTGGCGTCATCGACCTTATGTTGACGTCATGACAGAGAGCGAAATTCGTTAACGTCATGTAGCAACAAGGCTAGGCATGCAGACGTTGCTTACTTCAAAAAATAATAATGAACCGCGTCCGGCAGCCGCAGCGATAGCTGGAACAAAGCGAGCCAGTTTATATGATGACGTCAAGACGCATTCGCCTCCGCAATACCGAAGCTGAAACTGTTTCGTGGGAAGAAGTATATCAAGCAAACCACCCGCCGTGGTTGCTCAGTGACTATGGTGTTGGGCTGCTGAGCACGAGGTCGCGGGATCGAATCCCGGCCATGGTGGCCGCATTTCGACGTAGGCGAGAACACCCGTGCACTCAGATTTAGGAGCACGTTAAAGGTCGCAAGGTGGTCGAAATTTTCGGAGTCCTCCACTACGGCTTCCCTCATAATCAGAAAGTGGTTTTGGCACGTAAAATACCATAATTTAATTTCTAATCGAGTAAATTCATTTGCGCACTCTGACTTGTCGGCCTTTCTTTTCTAACGTTTAGAGGGCCTGTATACCTTCATTTAACGCAATAAAAGAATGGCAAGTCAAGAATGTCACATCAGGACTAGAGGCTGTTAACCAATTGCACGACGAAATAATACTCCACCTTGATTGTTCAAATCCTTCTGTGTCTGAGCCGTGACTCCTCGCCATTCGAGAACTATAGCTGTCCTGAATTGTTGCCGTTCGACGTAAATCAGCGCGCAGTTAAACAGGGAAATTGCTCGGCACGCTACTCTGCGCCTCTTGCTCGGTATCATGTTGCGTCCTTTTTTCGTCTTGAGATCTCAGGGTAAGCCTCAGGTCGTGGGATCAAATCCCGAACATGGCGGCTGCATTTCGATGGAATCGAAATCCAAAAACGCCCGTGTACCGTTCATTGGATACATAAAAAACTCCAAGTGGCCAAAATGAATCCGGAGTCCCCCACTATACGGTGTGCCTCGTAATGATGTGATTTTGGCACGTAAAACCCCAAAATATTTTTTAAGTTCCAGTGGCTCTTCATTTTTGTTATCTTAACCATGTTACGGTGAAGAAAACTCGCTGGGCCTCGCACACAAACGATGTCGGTATAGCCCTCCCCAGCCAGCGTAATATGCGGGCGTGCGCGTAGCTTCACTGCAGGCACTGTGCTGTACACAGGGTGTGCCAGCTAAATTTAGCCGGAGTTTAAAAAATATGTGGATGCTCTCTATAATACGACGCGACCAAATGCACGTTGCTGACTATAGTATGTTGTAAGTCACATTATCTTTTGTATTCTGCTTAATTTCATAATTAGTCAAGACTAATTAACCAACTTCTTAAGCAGCAAAGTTAGGCGAAAAATTCCAATTAGAAAGTTGTAGAACGGCTTGCAAAACGTCCGGTTAAACAGTCCGTAACTTTCTATCTATTAAGTGTTAAGGAACAGGGCATGTAAATCAGTTGTTTCTTTTCCCTTTTTTTTTTTTCAAGATATATAGTGGCAGGAATCCCGATCAGGAAAGTACGGGAAGTTTCTCAAAGAAAGCCTCGCCTTAAAAAATAAAAAATATAATTGTGGGGTTTTACGAGCTGTAACCGTGATGATCTGATTATGACGCACGCCGTTGTGGGGGACTCCGGATTATATTTTAGCCGCCTGGGGTCCTTTAACGTGCATCCAGTGCGCGCTACACGGGCTTCAAAGGTAACTGGTTAGCTGCTTGCGACGGTTTGTGAAAACATTATCCTGTCGCCTTGTCTCCTTTCGCTTGAATTGTGCGCGAAGTAAGGCTATTCCTCGAAGAAACAATTTAAAAGTATAACAGCACACTGACAGACGATGCTCTCTTAGGCCATAGGTATGGGTAGGTTTAACTAGAGCTGAAGTGGCAGTATGTAAGCAGTATAGCATCCGACAACTCCGCTTAATTTGTGGAGAAATCTCTTTCATAGCAATTAGTAATCAGCACTTTCCTTTTCGGAGTTGCGTCAGTGACTATCTCGAATTACACATTTGGGAACAGCATGAGTCCGAAGCACTAGTATCGCTTACAAAATAAGCAATGTTCTTTTTCTCTTTTCTTTTTTCCCCCGCAAATAAAGATCAGTTGGAAATTAGTGCTCTTTCCCGTCTCTGTCCTTCCTTTCCTATACTTCCGTGCGCTACACAAACACCGCCGCTTTGTGTGACGTTTTCTTTGTATGTGCAGCACCTGGTGCTCAAAATATTTTACATTAATCCTGTGCATACATCATTTCATTCGTTGCAATAAATACCATGTTTAAAAGAATACGTCCGTGGCGTAACGGTTTCATTATCGGGCTTCTGTACTAGTCATATCATAAGCAGCCAACGAACAAAGACACCAAGGACAACACAGGGGAAATTACTTGTACTTACTGATTGAAATAAAGAAATTGTAAATTAATGTAACTGAAAGTGGATGGAAACACATCTTGCCGCAGGTGAGGAACGATCCCACGTCTTCGCATTACGCGTGCGATGCTCTACCGGTTGAGCTACCGCGGCGCCGTCTTCCCATCTACTTTCTAGGGTATTTATGTGTTACCTAGGAGTGTTAGCCAGCTCCACCCCTCACAATCCTTGGCGGAGGATGGAGAGAGAAAGAGAAATAGCAAAGAGAGAAAAGGCAGGGAGGTCAACCAGACGAGCGTCCGTTTTCCTACTCTACACTGGGTGTGAGGGAAAGGGGGAATAGAAAGAATAAAAGAAGAAGGAAGTGATGACCGTGTATGCAGTGAAGCACACGCAGTGCTTCACTGCAAGTCTCGAGTAAGCCCCATAGCTCACCCGCAGCCTCAACGACCACTGGTTCTTTGGTCGTCCAAAATGTCAGCAACGCAGGTCGCCAGGTATGGAACTCCACTTTGTTGTCGCGGTTGTGGAACATCCTTTCCGCCGCAGGCGTCACGAGTACGTGATCTTTTTAGGCTATCAATGGCATCAATGTTGCCGGATTCGAGACCCTCTTTATGCAATGAACGAAAAAAAAGGGGTGTTAACCGAGGGGCCCGATTTTTATTAATCATATCATAAGAATTCTTTCATCTTCATCCACTTTCAATTCTATTAATTTATAATTTCGTTATTTCAGTTAGTGAGTACAATTTCTCCTTGTTGTCCTTGGTGTCCTTGTTTGTTGGCTTCTTATGAATACATATATATATATATATATATATATATATATATATATATATATATATATATATATATATATATATATATATATATATATATATATATATAGAAACAAGAAAGTGCACTGTCGTGTGTCTTCTTGTTTGCAGGCCGAACTTGTTGCAGCCTAGGTAACAATGGAGATAACCGTCGTTTTCCAGCCAGATCTAGTGCCACGACTACGCACGGAATAGGGAAGCACTATTTTGCTAGTCACCTATCACTCAATCGCGCGTTCGGCGTTGTGGGCATGCTAATTATTCTAGATTTAAAAATACAGGAACGAGGTTTCGCGCCAGAACTTCGATACTATCATATGATGCAAGTTTCACTCACTTTCGGTGACCTGTTGTCCGACTTGTTTGAAGAGATGTTTGGAAGTAACTCGCGAAAATGGTATTGCAGTCACCACGCGATGCATAATTTTATTTTTATCACACTCGGAAAATGATGAGACAGACAGTCCGAAGGAGGTCTGCTTCCTGTTTAGAAGCCTTTGTGAAAATTACGGCATCTTTAGTTCGCAGTAAAATAAGGGCCAGTAGCTCCGAGAAATCTTAAATCGTCGTGTCTCCTGACACCCGTCTATTTTGAAAATTGCCGAGGCGTTTAGTTACTATGGGCTCTCCGCAGCATGCAGCACGTGTTACGAGGGGGTAGGTGGGCCTCAGCTATAGGCGACTGGCCACGGCCGTCTGGTGTTGAGCGATCGGGCAGTGACGCGACACTGTCCCGATGTCTATGATTACGTGCCAACTTCGTTCTTGACGCCTTTTATGCACGTCCCCTCCACCTTCCTCGTATCCGTCACGCCACTTCCCTTCTTAAAATTATTTTCCGTTAGTCACTGTCACGCTCTTCAACATTCACCGGGTTGCTGAACGGCGCGGCGGCCGCTAACATTCCTATACTTCCGTTTCTGCGTGGACTTCGAGGCCATTCGCCGACCTGCCCTCCCACCTGTTTGTTGTGGCGGTTTCTCAGCTGCCTTGACCCAGCAACTCTGTCTCTGATATATTTTGCCGTGCGCAAATCATCGTTCTGTAGTTCTTCCTTTCTTGTCCTGTTTTCTGTCCTGTTTTCATTCATAACAGCATGTACAAATAGCCTAACAGCAGGCTCTCTTCTCAAGTTTATTAATATAATGAAAGTCAGAGACAAGGGAAAGAAAAAGAAGAAAAGAAAAAGTTGGGGAGGGAGGAGAGAGGGGAGTTAATATGCGTATTCTACACAAGCAAGTCGCATTATTTGCGGAATGCTTTTCTTCCGCGCAGCGTGCTTGATGATACGATCAAGTATCAGAAATGAGAAGCTCTTCAAGTTTCTCATAAGCCGGCCCGATCGCAGGAGCGCCTCAAAGACGCGCTCCTGCAAAGTCCCGTCTTTGAGGACCAAATCCTGGCCGTCCAGCGCGCCCGCGATCGGGCCGGCAGGCTAGATCTGTCAGTCCCGTCGTGGGATTAGCCGGGTGCGCGTTTTATCGCGTTTTGCTGGACCATATAAAAATTTATTCACTGGCTCACTCAAGCTCTTCGTAGACCTATAGCAGTGCGCGTGTTGCCGCTACTTGCGATTGCGATTAGGTCAGTCGGCCTCGAGGCTGTATTTATTCGACCCCAAAGCTTTCTGTTAGCGAGAAACAAAGAGGCGGGAAGAAGCCCAAGCGCGAACAAATAAGAGAGAAAAGAACACAAGCTAGAAGGTAAACTCGCTACTAAACTTTATTTTTAAACGAAACAGCGCGCCTCCTCATTACCAACTTCTTCATTGCTCCGACGCATAGAGAAACGAGTTATACTCCGTCTCATAACTTCCGTGTAGTGTGGTGAAAGCTATGGAATGCGTCAGCCGAACAAAAGTTTGGAAGACGCTTAAGCTTTGCCGTTAAGACTGGAACGCGATAGCATTCGATGATCCCTGACTGGCTTCTCACGCTTCCTGGCAACTGCAGCTTATGTAAGCGCAATGTTTACCGGGAAACGCTGGCGGCGAACGCTATCCACAAAGGCGAGCTTTCTGGTAGAAACGCGGCCTCTTGCACGGGCCGCGATGTGGCGGAGGCGAGCGCCATCTGGAGCTTTTGCAAGGAACCCGGCGCGCCGCTTTATGGCCTTTGAGATTTGAGAAAGGGGTTTGTGGTTTTAGCGTCCGCGTAACAGAATTGTGTTTTCTAGTATATTCAAATTACAATGCGACGCTCTCATGTCTGTAGGTTGTGTACAAGTCGTACTTTACGATTTTCTGACATATTTTACTTTGAGAAATTCAATTAGTTCAATAACTTTCTTGCACTACATGGAGGGCCTGCGTGGATGGGTACGCATGACTTTTGCCGAAAGGGCGGTCGACACTGGACGCCGACGCCGGATTTCCTGCAACACGGGGTCCGTAACGCTGTCGCGTTGAAAGCGAGCATCAAAAGAACGGACTCGTCCATTGACTGTACGTTATCTTCCTGTGCAAGTTGCTGGTTGAAATGAAGGGTTAGAGACGCCTTTTACGCATTGCCTAACGAGTATAAAGAGTATAATATAATCTATAAATTAACCCTGCTTCCCCTCCTCACCGCATTTTCTTCAAAACTGAGAAAATAGCGGAGAGAGTGCGATTCCTTCTAATAAATATATATTCCTATAGAAAGTTAAAAAAATGGCCTAGATGCAAAGAAGATATACAGAGCGCAATGTCTCGCGAATTCTTCTTCAACGCGTTTCCAGTCAACTGCAACGGTACCGATAACAATGACCTTCATATAGCTGAGCTCCCTTCTTACTTGTTCACACATCTCATGGCTTTCTACGCTCAGAATGTCAAGCTCGTATGCACTGGCGTTCTTCAGCGCACTACCTGCAGTAGCGCCTAGTACTGAACACGTTGACGCGAAGGATGATAGTGTGGGTGGTATCATTAGTCAGCAGGGTACTGGCGTATTTGGTTATCCTAATATATTGCTAAATAAAAAAAAGGCTGTCACTTTAGCATACGCCACAGAGGGTGAAGGCGAAAGCCTACGCGCTCAAGCGACATTCATTAAATTACTTGACTTTATCATTCAAATGCGTTGTTAATTCTTATTATTTGTTCTCTCCCACCAAAGGTAATGGGTTTGAGTGGCTTGATTGACGTCACCTTAAATAACTGTGCCTTATCTAACTTCGCCTTAATTAACACCAAAGGTCGTGGGTTCGATTCCCACCAAAGGTCGAGGGAGCGACTCCCATCAAAGCTCGTGGGTTCGAGTACCTGAATTATCTCTATCTTATGGTTTCATTTGGTTAACTTTTGATTTAGCTGTAGTTATCATACTTAGGTGTACAAGCATCGTTAAGCCAAGTATGACGGCTGTGCCTAAGTCGGTGGCTAGACATGACTCTGATTAGGCTTGGATAGACGCGCATTGTTCGACGGTGCAACGCCTGTTGTGCCACAGGGAAAGCGCAAGTGCTAGACATGCAAACAGACGCCATGAACATGCGCAGCGTCGAAGCACAAACGGACAGGGGGCGAACGCGATCGCCACATTGATCTCAACGGTATGACGCCTGTTGCATTCCGGACCCTCTCCAGTGAAGCAATTCGCCGGGCGATATCCGCGAGGTTGCCAGACGACGCTTGGCGACGACGGCTCAAAGCCTCCCGCTCCCGCGCAACGCTCAGAGAAGGAGGTCCGGCCTCGCTCTCATCCATGGCCAAGTTCGCAGTGACTGGGCGAGCGCGGCGCTCCTCTTAGCGCACGGCGAGTCACGTGGCCAGGCGGCGGCTAGCGTACGTGGTGGCGCCGGAGCTCGGTGCGGCGAGTCATGCGATGCGTTGTCAAGGCTACGGCGCAGCTGCGGTTAAATGAAGGTCAAATTCGCGGCGACGGCGAAACCCCGCTCGACGAGGTTAATAAAGCTTTCGCTTTAAAAATTATAAAAGCGTGCAGGCTTTATTTTGCCCCCATTGGAAGGCCACCGTTGCCGGGCATCGAACCTGCAACCTTTTGTTCGGCAGTGCAACGTCACAACCGCCAAGCCACCGCAGCGAAAGATGCGAGACTTAAACAGCAACATGCCCCCGAAGTAAACACTGCTTCAATCTCTCCACAAGTGACTATATTGAGCAAAACAAAGAGACCCCGCCGCGCGGCGGCCGCTCTGTATAAGCGCTTCCTCCCCCGTCAATTCGGTCTCGCAAGAGAGGGAGGAAGAAAGGGGAGGTGTTGCGCCGGGCTTTCACCGCGCACCAGCGCCAAATAGCTCTGGCGTCGCGGCAGCGAACAAACCCCCCGAGGGCAACGTATCTCAATCCGGGCCGGCCACGACTCCCGTCCCTTCCGCACTTGGGGAGGCAGGCAACGGCCCGGGCTACTTTCGCGCGCAGCTCCGCTCCAAGCACCTCCTAACCTGCGCGCATTTGTGTACCTAACCGGTCAATCGCCTAATAAAAATGGCCGTATAGCGCTTCTTCCCCCCCCCCCCTCCTTTAACGCTGGAGCCAAGCCCGAGCCGAGGCTTCAGGCGAAAAGGACGGCCGTGTATGTGCGCTGCAGTAGCGCGCCTTATCTACTGCTATGGTGCCGCACTGCCTCGCTTGCGCAGCACCCGAGTACGTGTGCGGTGGTATAGCCAAAAGGGCTGCAGATATTGAAATTGGCCTTCTCAAACCGGCTTTAGTGCACTTCCTCCCAGCTTCCCTTTCCTCTCCTTCTTTTCAGCCGGTCGCCGCTGTTTGGCAGCGTTCTCGCCGAGTCTCCCTCGAGCATTGTGATCCCCCCACTATGCACTCGGGGATGGCGGCGTGCGCAGCCGCCCCCCTCACCCCCACTCCTCTCTTGCTTCCCCGCACCGCGGCGACGGCGTTGAGCGGCGGCGGCGAATGCACTGTGTAAACATAATTTCGGAGGGTTTTTGGACGGCGCGGTCCTTCCGCCACTATTGCCCAACTCAGCCGGGTCGCCGTTGACGCCGTGGGGTAGAAGAGAGCCGCCGCGGCGGGGGAGGGGCGCTGCCGAAGAAGACAACACGTGCGCACAAGTGGCTGAGGCAGGCAGGCCACGGCCGAGAGGACGAGCGGCTCGTAGAGTTGCTGCCGATGCCGAAACAGCCACTGTTTGAGAGCCGTGCTCGCGCCACCGGTCGGTAAAGCGCGCTCTTCTCTCCGCGACGGTTGCGGTGCCCGCGTTTTATTAGGCGGCTCGATTGGCGCCTACGCGCTCGCGACTACACTGGACTGCGCGGGAGCGTGTGACGCGCGTGAGCGCTGTTTGCCGCGCCTGTTTGCAGCGCGATTTACGCGCGGGGATTAGGCGTGATTAGCGGGGTCCGAACAGCGCGCGCCAACCGCTGTTGCCTTCGGGCGCCGCCTGCGAGGACGGTTGAGATGTGGAGAGGTGGAAGGATGGTATGCGACGGGAAACAATTGAATGATGTCATTTCCTGTCTTCTTTTGAAGACGGGAGTGAGTAGAAGCTGCAGTGCACGTAGCTATATAGCTGACTTCACGAGGGGGCGCAGTTGGTTGTATCTCTGGTCTAGAGATAGAGATAACGGTGGTAGCGACTGCCAAGATGACGCTTTGCTAGCCCTTGGCTGACATCCGACGACGCTGATGGCGTCTTTAAATCCTGCAACTAGGTACCCTCTTGTGTTCTCCTAAGAATATTTTAAAGGGAGACAGCTATTGCCTGAGATGCTGCTTAAAGGGACACTAAAGGCAAATACTAAGTCGACGACGACTGTTTAAATACCGTTCCAGAAACCTCTCAACGTTCCTTTTGTGCCAAGAATAGAATTGGTTTACGAGAAAATTGCATCTGAAGGTTCCGAATACCTTTTTCGAAATTCAAGTCTCCCGCCACCCAACCGGGGAGTGGTGACGTTGCATATGCCATCACTGCACTTTTCTGCCGTCGATGAGTAAAACGGCGCCCGATAGACGGCGGCACCGAGCCAAGACAGAGCGATGGATTCGCCGCTGCAGCTTCTTTTTGGTTAAGGGCCATAGACCATTCCGGCATCCCGCGACATCACATGGAAGTTGAACTCTCTGCCACTTGCAGTTTTTGCGAGTTTCGCGAGCCAACAAAACCAGCGAAACGTGAAAGCGTGGGCGCACGGCGCAGACTCGAGTGAAAACGAAACCTTTCGACCACCCGCGTCGTTGTCAACGGTAACTTCAACGAGTTCATTTTTCTAAACATGAAATGGAACTGGACAAGTAGCATTTTATTTCATCTTATAATACAATACGAGGATGTTCTTTGCAACGAGTAGTTGAGTACTAGTCACAGAATTTAACTGAGGAGTGCTTTCGTCATCGGGCAAGTGCTTGAATGTCCCGGGGGAGTCTCCAATTATGTCGAGCATTTACCTCGACTTCTCGATTATTAAGGGCCTGTTCGCGATAATATTGACGTCTTAGAGATTCTCGAGCAGTAATCTATCACTTTAGCTTGAATTAGTATTTGCCTTTTGCGTCCCTTTAAGATCACCGATTGTTATTATGACAGTTGTCTATGGGATTTACAAGGCACGTTAAGGTTTTCGCAAGGTACGAAACCATACATCGGTACTATCGAGGCACCTTAACTTTGAGCAGGACTCGTGGGCTTTCTATTTCAATGCGAAAGCATTATGCCTCATCACGCGAAAATGTTTCGGGCCAGTCGGCGTGACCGAAAGATGATACCAAAAATGGCCGACGGCGCAAAGTGTAAAACGTCACAAAGTGCTCTGATTGGCGTCGAACTTCTCAGAGAGGTTTCTGTGAACAAAGCAAATTAATGGCTTTGTAAAGGAAATTTGGTAAATTTGGTCTGGGTGGGAATCGAGCTCAGGCCTCCGGGGTACGAGACGGCCACGCCAATCGACGCCAAGGCGGCTGCGCTGTTTTCGTCGACTTAAGGTGTGTCATTTCACACGTGACCGTGCAACCGTGGTGGAGGAGGTGGCACCACGTCATGAGTGTATAAAACGAGCGTATAAAATGCGGAGGATGCTCAAGCTTCGCCTTTAAGATTGAAACCAATAGCACTCAAAGATCCGTGCTTGCTTGTCACGCCTCCCGGCAACCGCGGCTTTCTTGCGGATGCGCGGAGGCGAGCGCCATCTGGATGGTGTTGCCGCAAGGAACCGAGCGGGCCGCGCCGCTCTATAAATGGTGGAAACGCTGGAAACGGGGTTTGTGTTTGAGCTTCCGCGTAACGGAATTATGTTTTCTGGTATATTCAAATTACAATTCGACGCTTATCATCTCTGTGGGTTGTGTTTAGGTCGTACTTTACGATTTTTTGACGCGTTTTGCTTTGAGGAATTTGATTAGTTTATGAACTCCTCTGCGCCAAGCGTAGGGTCCGCGTGGTTGTGGTTCGGGACAAATTTGCGCGAAACGACGTCCGATACCGACACCGGATTATTTGGGGGGACATGGTGTCCTTAACGCTATCGTGTTAAAATAAAAAGCATAAATGTCCTATGGAACGGCGCATAGTGGTCCTTCAAATTATATCCTCTTCGCGGGCAAGCGAGCGCGTTGAGATGCTTGGAGCGTTTTGATTTGGCCTTACCGAGGCGCATTTAAAACGCAGACGGGAGCTTGCGCGGACAAGCAACGTGCGGGAAAGAAACATTTCACCAAAGGGACTATAATGCTTTCGCGTTACCACACGTAAGCAGTCTTAAGTGTCCCTGCCGAATTTTTTTTTTTTTTTTCGTGAGAACGTAGAGATTCCGTATAAAATTCCTTTCGCAGGGCACCTGCTGACGATGCACGTGATTCATACTGTACTAGGAAAAAAAAAAGTGGTAGTTTCGCGCCGCTTGACCACTGACAGCGAAAGCAAGGTTTATCGTTGCTCTTGAATCCTCGGACGGCGTTCTAAATATACGCGGATGCGACATGTTGGCGCGACGTAGCATGCAGGACAGCACCTACTAGGTAGAAAGAACGGCATCCTGTTAGCTATAGGCCCCCTGTACAACTAGTTCTACGCACGCAAACGCCTATAGCGACGGCGAGCTCGTCCGCATCGGGAAAGCGGCCGCTCTGGTAGCGGTAACATGAAGTTTAAATTAAATTATAGGGTTTTACGTGCAAAAACCACTTTCTGATTATGAGGCACGCCGTAGTGGAGGACTCCGGAAATTTTGACCGTCTGGGGTTCTTTAACGCGCACCTAAATCTAAGTACACGGGTGTTTTCGCATTTCGCCCCCATCGAAATGCGGCCGCCGTGGCCGGGATTCGATCCCGCGACTTCGTGCTCAGCAGCCCAATAACATGAAGTGCTAGCTCGGTCAAGTGTGCATCTCTGCGCGCAGCGTTCTTAAAAAGTTATCGTTATTTACTGTGTCGGCATGGGTCTGAGTCGAAGTCACAGAAACTTCTGTATTGGTGGACGGAACAGTTCTTACGGTAACGGTGCGGGCATTGGCGTAGCCAGATGGGCGGTTGGGGGGTCGAACCCCCCTCCCCCCGAAGATTTCAGACGAACCCCTCCCCCCTTCCCATTTTAATCACGTGCCTCCTGTCCCACGGAACAGAAAGTTTCAGGAGATGGGCTCCGAAAGAGCGACATGGATGAAAGGGAAGCTTGAATGTGAAAGCAAGGCTAGGGTTAATGGCGGTCCGAAAGGGGCGGGGGGTTCTCATGGGGGTCATCTCCTCTCCCATACACAGAACATGGCGGCTCCACTCATGACGCGCCTCTACCTAATTCCAAACAAATTCCACACACAGATAAAGCTGGAACGAGCACGTGCATAAAACTTGGAGGCATTATTGCTCCCCACTAGAATCCAAGTAATTCACTACTGGCTGCAGAAGTTAACTTAGAACTTGGCTAATGTTCCAATGGCTAACGTATTCAGTTACCACGGCACATTGTCTTGTCGTCCGAGGAAGCAGCCAGCATTTGGTATTGGAAGGCTCTTTGAAATTTGATCGCAAACGCGAAGAACGTGGCGCACTGCGTCACGTAGGTACCGCAAATATATATATATATATATATATATATATATATATGTCGGTCTTATATAGGACAGACAGGTAGATGTCTAAATGTTAGATTGCAAGAACATAGCAATAAAGTGCGCAAGGGGCGGGAAGGGTTTCCGGGTGTTCATTGCGCACAATTTGCGGCTGTATTCCGCTGTCTGAAAAAAAAAAAAAGAACCAGTATCTTAGCTAGGCATCCTAATGAAAACACTAGACTTATCATTGAAGCAGCAGCGATCGCTGAAGGTTGATTACTCGGTTAATAAGCAGTCGATTGCATTAACAGATAAATAACTTGATTTCCTGAGGTCGCACGTGCGTGCTCGTCCATCTTAAAGAGGTGATCATGGTACCTTTGAAGTTTGGAATGCGTACTCATGCCGGTTTTGTGCTTTGGCGGGGGGGGGGGGAGCTTTTGTCTTGGGCGTCTTGGTATATATGCGTGTTACTCAAAATAAATATCAGTTGGAAGTCACTGCTTGTCTTTAGTCCTTCTTGTGGTCTGTCTGCCTACGCATGCGCTGTAAGTGATGTTTGCAATGGATTACCAACTAGACCGTACCCAAACCCTGCTTCGTGTACTTAGATTTAGGTGCACGTTAAAGAACCCCATGGTAGTCGAAATTTCCGGAGTCCTCCACTACTGCATGCCTCATAATCAGAAAGTGGTTTTAGCAAGTAAAATCCCATTATTATCATTTTTTTAACATTGGAGAGATTGTGTATCGTTGCCTGACCCCTTTCTTTATAACTATCTTCCTACTTTTCTTGTGAAGGATTAAAGTAGCTGTAGAATTTCTGTAGATATATTCCAATATATTTACGTAAGCCTCCTGTACTCCTTGATTACGTAATGCATCTATGACTTCTGGTATCTCTAATTAATCAAATGCCTTTTCATAATATATGAAGGCCACATAGAGAGGCTGATTGTAGTCTGCGGATTTCTCGATTACCTGATTCATGACATGGATGTGATCCATCGTAGAGTATCCCTTCCTGAAGCCAGCCTGTTCCCTCGGTTGACTGAAGTCCAGTGTTGCCCTTATCCTATTGAAAATTATTTTGGTGAATATTTTATATAATACTGGCAGCAAGCTAACGGGCCTATAATTGTTCAATTCCTTAAGGTGTCCCTTTTTGTAGGTTAGTATAATGTTGGCATTCTTCCAGTTCTCTGGGAGCCTTGTAGTCGCGAGACAGTTCGTATAAAGGGCCGCCAGTTTTCCAAGTACTATGTCTCCTCCATTTTTGGTTAAATCAACGGTTATTCCATCTTCTCCTGTAGCTTTCCCCCGTTTCATGTCTCGCAAAGCCCTTTTAATCTCATCGTGGGTATAGAAGGAGCCTCTGTGACCTGTTCATTACTACTTCGAATAGAGGTATGGTGGCTGCTCTGGATACTGTACAAGCCAATATAAAATTCTTCCGCTGCTTTTACTATATCTTCGAAATTGCTGATGATATTACCCTGCTGATCTTTGATTGCATACGTAATGGTTTGTCCTATGCTAAGTTTCCTCCTCGCTGATTTCATGCTGCGTGCATTTTTTACTGCTTCCTCAATCGTTCTCACGTTATAATTTCGAATACCCCTTATTTTCTCCTTGTTGATCAGGTTTGATAGTTCCGCGAATTCTATCTATTTTCTTGAGTTAGACACTCTCATTCTTTGTCGTTTCTTTATTACGTTCTTTGCTACTGTTTGCCTTGGTCCCTTAGCTCCCACTTCAATTGCGGCTTCTGAAGCCAGCCTAGTTACGGTTTCATTCCTTACCTCTATCTAAGGGTGCATGTTTGCTCGCAAGTACCAGCCTGAATTGGTCTGCTTATACGCTTACAGCGTCTATGTAGGCCTGTTTCTTCCTAACCTATTTTACTATTTCTCTCTTCAAAGTGAGGTGAATCCTAGACCTCACTAACCTATGATCACTGCACTTTACCCTACCTAACACTTCTGTATACATCCTGCACTATGCTGCAATCGGCAGAAAGTATGAAATCAATTCCATTTTTGTTTCACCATTAGGGCTTTTCGAGGTCTACTTTCGGCTTTTACGCTTCCTGGAGAAGGTGTTCATTATTCGGAGCTTATTCCTTTTATTTATTTCGTGATTCATCATTAGTACAGAAGGAGGTCCCGGAGTTACAAGAACTGTCAGGGGGACCTCCTATTAGTAATTTAACATTGCATGAATTAATACATTTTGGCAACATAGCAGCGACAGACATCAGAAAACGCGAAGTTAATGAAAAAAATAAACAATTACAAAAGGTTGCTTACAATAATTGAAGTTCAAAACATGCAAATGAAAACGATACAGCGTATGAATAAATAAATATGTAGTGTTTGACACGTTATGGAACATAGGAATGACACATGTCAAAGAACACGGGGTTAATGTAACAGATAATTAGAAATAAATATATGCTTACAATACGCAAAGTACAAATGTTATATATACTATGCGACAAAAACTTTGAAATGCCTAAGAAAGGAGAAAAAAGAAGACAAAGGAACATATAGAATAACCAATAAATAAAGGCTGTCGATACAATAGGTAAGTACAGAACCATTGAAAACTGGGAAATAGATTTGTACACAATATATACTTATAGTAACGAATCAGTAGCCAGTAGTGTCGTTAGTAAATATTTCTTCGTCTCTCTCCTGAATGTTAATGTTGTGCAGCAGGCTTTAATATGGCATTAAATTCCGCGCATTCTACCAGTATCTCTCCTCTAGCGTTCCTAGAATTGACGCTGCAGCAGCCAGTTTCTTGTTGACCAGCCTGCTTTTCCCCCACTTTTGCATTGATGTCACCCATGACTACAGTATACTGAGCTTGCACTTTTCTCGTAGGTAATTCAACATCTTAATGAAAGTGATCTGTTTCATAATCATCGTTACTGGAGGTTGGAGCGTAAGCTTGTACTACCTTTATTCTGTACCTCTTATTAAGTTTTATTACAACTATTGCCACCCGCTAATTAATGCTATAGAATTCAATGTTGCCTGCTATGTCCTTATGGATTGCGCCAATTATATGAATCCGCGAATTATACTAGTACTGTATCCAGGAGTTTTAACATCGTCCAACAAGGTGTCAGAGGAAAGCATGGAAAAAACAAAGTGGAAATAAATTATTCGTGATATCTGATATCTGCTTGAATAGCTGATTTCCAAACTTACGGTAGGCAGCCACGGCATAAAAATTACGTTGGCATCAAGTGAGGCGTCGGAGATTGCGGGCATCTTAAGCAACGTCATGAGTAAAAGGGCAACGTGGTGCTCTCTGGCTTGTCTACGCAGCATCCGCACCTACACGCTTTCTAATCAGTGTAAGCATGAATTGCTCGCATTTGATACGTTTGGTCGATTGTATCACTTGCAGCCATCTAAAATTTCGTAATATAGCTGGAACACAGAGTGCTTGAGGCGGACCGGGCAAATTCCGCGAGCGCGACAAATCGATGTGCCAGGCGTTCTAGTCGTTATGTCGACGTGGTAATGTGCTTCGACAAGAACATAAAATATTTAATTAAAAGAAGCAAAGGAAAAAAACATCCTATTTTGCAGCATTATGAATGAATTAGTATTGGTAAACAAGAGTCTCTACGTTGATGAAGAAATGACGGGAATTACCCGCAATAAGCATAACAAGTACGTGAGGGAACCACAGTTCGCAAAGAACTGCTTCAAATACTTTCTTTTTGGTTGGTTGCGCACAAATCGAACCATCTTCCTGGTCACGCTGTAAATGCTGAAACTGTTTCACACTGCTTAAAGATAGCATTCGGATTGTTTTAGTACATTGATGTGCTACTGTGTTCTTGTTGTATTGCACTGTGTTGTTCTCTTGTATTATTGCATAGCGTTACTGTACTACAGCTACAATGCTTTCTTTTGGTTCTATTAACGTCCCCGAGTCATCTTTTATCACTTTGGGACGTTAACTAACCCTTAGGCTTCAATCTAGTGATGTCCTGATTTGGAGACCTGGGGACCTGGAGACCTGGACACCCGCAAATTTTGCCATATTGTCGAATACTATAATGGCGGCATTTTGAGAGGAAGATTTAGCTGCGGGACTCATATTTAAATACGTGGGAAATGATAAATCGTTTTTCTCGGAAACCACAGCCCCAAATTTGGCGAGATTTGTCGCATCTAAGTGAAAAAGTTAAAATCTAGATACTATTGGTTGCGAATTTTTACTGAGGTCGCGAATTTTAATAAAATATGGTAAAAATCGCACATTTTCAGAAAACTAAACTAGGAAGTTTACAACTCAGCAATGAAAAATGATTTCACAATTCTGTTAATGGCTCCTGACAGTACATTTTAAGTGGACAAAATTGATATATTATTCATGGTTTTCAAAAAGACCATCAAGTTGCGAGTAAATCTTTTGCAAAACACTTGTATACAATGTAACAAATTCACGTAAAATATAAATTGACATATCAAGTTTGTCCGCTTCGGATGCTTTAATGGGTGCAGTTTACAGAACTGCGATATCTATTCTAGGTGCAAAGCTACGAATATAAAACTTTGTGCTTCTATTTTTTTAACCTACCACTTTTCGAAAATTTCATTAAAACATTCAGGCCCTAAATCGAAATTTTGCTTCCAACAATCACTAGAATTTAACGTTCTCTCTCAAATGCAATAGGTTTTATTATAGTAGGCACAGGGGTTACCTAGGAAAAGCATTTCTGCGTTTTACATGTATTTGAATAGGCGGCGTCGGAATTGAGGCCGAGCTAAAGCTTCCACATAGCCAATCAGAGAGGCCGTATCAGCCCTCTATGCCAATCAGAGCTGACACGATGGCGAATTTGCCAATACGGCCAAATTTGCGGGTGTCCTGCGTAGCATCCCTGGGTGAATGTCCGTACTTTCGAGTAAAGCCACTTTATCAAGAAGCTTCACTTTCGAGCCCACCGTGGCGCCACCTGCTGCCGAGCGATCAAGTTGACTGGATAACAAGAGGCATATGGCCAGTAAAATCACGTCGCGCCGATGCGCAAGTGTGTAAATTCTCAACACGCTGTGTTGACAGTTGCAGCTCTTGACGGCGCTTATGGAACACAATATTTGAACAAATGTTCATTGCACCGCGTGCGGAACAACCTGCGTTCGTAAGTCTAAGACGAGGTTCTGCCTAAAAGTGATAAACACACCCGGTAAAGCTACGTTTGAGACGTCGACCGCGCTTCCCCAGCGGTGCTCCAAATGAAAGGACGACGCCGGGGGCTGCACCGCAACTGCCGCGAGAGTAAAGAACAGGAACGACCCGCGCGAGTGCGCGAATCAACAGAGTGCCGATCTTGCGAACCGCGAGTCTGAATGCGCCCGAGCCAAAGTCATAGGTCTCCGGCGAGTACTAACAAGCACAAGTGCGCCCAACAAGAGGTCTTAATTGGAGGCGCCGACTCGGCTAGCGGCAGACGGCAAGAGCACGAAGCATAGATGGGGCGTACACACAGGCGGAGATAGAGAAAGGAGCGCGCGTCGAGAACAGACGACAGCTTACTCCGCGCCGGAGTCGCCACCTGTCGAGAGCACGGGCAACCTTTCAATTACGAAGAACGGGTGACGGGGGCAAACTCGCTAACGAGACTGCTTCTTGGCGCACAGTGTGTGCTCGGCAAAGGCAGGCTAGCGGCGGGCTGAGCGGCGTAATTTCCCGAGCATAACAACGATAAAAATCAGACTGAATACCGGTATAATTAGGGTCTGGGTACATTGAATTGGGGGAGGGCGACGGCAAGACCACTTTTGCCCCGCGCCGGGAGAGAACACTACTGCAAGGAAAACGTCAGACGCAGACGACGGCCTAGGTGGCCTGTGATTGGTTCAATTAGGGCGCCCCAGGAGGGGAAAGAAGGGGGAGCCCCTGCCGTCTCATTAGACTCCAATTTTGGTTCTCCGCTAAACTTGGCGAACTGGATGAAAGGAGGGATAGAAAACTCTGCTGTTGCTGCTTACTTCGTCAGTGCGCTCGGCGGGAGCGTTTTCTTGCGAGGAAGAGACGCCCCGACGAGTCTTAAGCATCTACCTATCAAACAACCAGTGCGCTTAAAAGCGATACATAGACGGCGATGCGCGGTGAAGTGAATAAAATAACCCCTGATTTCACCCTTTTGTATAAGAAGCAACGAATCCAGAAGTTCGAGAAAGCTCGTAGAAGAAAGCAAATCTGGCCCTCATTGAATCGACTGGAGAAGGGAGCAGAGTAATTTCCTCTTCATCGCTGGAGAGACGAAAAAAATTATATGCGAGGCGGGGAAGAAAGAGAAAAATAAAGTTTCATGCGCGTATAATGATGGCGAACACAGGGACAAATTGTGTTGGTTGCAAGGGGCTTAATTCTTCGAGATGTTTGTTTTCGTTTCGTTACCTGCAATTTCGCTTGGGAAATGAACTGGAATCTCGTTATGCGTCCCAAAACATGGATTAAGTAATTTTATTGAGTCTCACAAATGTTCATAGGCAGAGCGAGAGGTACAGTGACGTTGTCAAAACCATTGCACCACCCATTATCTTCTACATGAACATTAATCTTAGATTAGTACTGGAATTAACACAGATTAAATACAAGTGGTTCCACACATAAGAATAACAAGTGTTTATATCACAATAATGATGTGGTTTATAGCTGTACCGTCAGCCAATTTTTCATAAAACTAAACATGCGGGGGGACCAAAGCTGCAGGCGAGATCGGAGCTAGAAACATGATGCTCCTAAATAATATGAAACTAGTGCGTCATTGTTGAAGTCCACTTCACTGAAACCTATATATTAATAAGTTATGATTAATCATAACTAACAGAAACGTCCCAATACATGTAATCAAGAAAGGTACGGTGAAAAAATAATTTACGTAGCTTGTGCTGCAACACGTGAAGCTCCCTACTGCGCAGTTTCTAAAAAAACATATCGACTTGAAAGCTGTGTGCTCATGCTCCGAGCATTACTTCACTCTAAGCTTATTCAAGACATCGCTCACTATTTTTTATAGTTATGCGCTTTGGTATGGTATCGAGATATCCGACGAAACTGACAGCTGCTTGGCTTTCGATCCCTCAACAAATTTTATTTCTCCTGTAAAGCGTGCTCTTCCGTTAATACATGCAGTCTGCCGCAGAGCCCTCTTTACGAAAGAAGATGCTTAGATAAGTTAGGAGGACCTCCGAGTCCTCTTAACTACTTAACGCTTTCACGTTATCTGCAAAAGAATCTTCCGGTGCTCCCGGAAGACCTAGAGATAACGCCAGCGCCACTTTAAAAATTTTTGAAACTCCTGGACAACCAGCTAAGAGGCCCCAACGCAATCTCAAGAAGCATGCAGCTCGCATTTAGCCAGAAGACACGCCTGATTAGATAGTCCTCCGCATCAAGGCTCTTAATGAGTTTTCCATTGCTTATAAAGCATTTCTTTAGTTTCCACAAGTAGCTCATGAGCCAGTTAACTTAGCAGGAAACATGAGCAGCTCAATTCAAACGCCGGTGGCGCGGAAAATTGAGTTTCCTACAAAATTCACCAGACGGAACTCTGGCGCTAGCACCTACGGGAGCTTTAATCGTGGCGGTTCAGCTACCAAGGGAACGATGGTTAGTTCATATTTGCCTAAACACCGTCTTTCTGGCTTTAAACGACTTGTGGCTTGAAGTCTAATCACTCGCAAGAAAAAAAATGTGCTACAAGCGAGAAGTCAAATGCGTTCCAGCGCTTGCAATACCAGACTCCAGTTCTTCGCCGAGCGCACGCAAGGCGGCGCGCCTGATTCTTTCGCCACACGTGCTTCGGCAAAGCTTGAAATTGTGCTAGTTGGTGAAGTTCCATCTTTCGGGGGCTACCGTGAAGGAACAACTCGGGCAAGGACGAACGCAAAGAAGCGGGACTGTGCAGGTGAAGCGCAAACTATGAATTGGCGTTTACTTTAAGACGCTTGGGAGAAGACAATAAATAAAAACAAAAATACCGATGAAAAAGCCGTTGTAAATGTGCGCTACATGACTATGATTTCAGTTGCCGCTCACAAAATTCATTTGGCTTGTCAAGCTGACAGTAAGAGCGCTGACACACTCTCCAGCAGTTCCAGATAACTTGGCGTGCGCTTCCAAAGCCGGGAGCTTATTGAGCTTTCTTTTACGGCACGATGGAATTCGGATTCTTTTTCGACAACAGCCTTGATCGCAAAAAAAAAAAGAAAAATAAGACCGTATAGGCGCTGTAAACAGTCAACAGTCAATTTACTGTCAACATATATAGTAGGGTTTACCGCTATTACAATTTACAGGTATATATGCATGCATATTTACTCATGTTAGAATCGGTGACTGTGGCGCGCTCTTTTCACTTTACGGAACGAAGCATGCAGAACGCTCTTTCAATATTCGCATTGGAATAAGGAAATGCCTGCACTTCCAGCGAAGTAAGCGAAAGGACTGGTCTGGGATTTCCCAGAAAACTATCGATGGTTTTTTCAGCAACATACGCCTGAAATTCTGAGAACTCTCTTGCCAGCAAGGGGATGCCACGGTGGTGAAACGGCAGGAAAATCCTGCTCATACGTGTCGAACGCTGCCGGCACTTCTGCCTTCATGCTCGGCCTCTCAGTCTGCAGGGGCGCGGTTTCAGAATGACTCGTTGGTGCACTTTAAGTAGTGTGGAATGTTTCGCTGCAGGGCACGTATCTACGTTTCTGCAACAAAAGCGCAGTGCTCGCAGCATTTGTTAATGACTTCACAGCGGTTCCCCTCGCCTACAACGTTAATCATGCAGTCGACAACCGCACAAATGTCGCCGCAGTTGAGTCATTTCATCGATTTAACTAGCGGCGCCTGCAGGTGCATGGCATGCACACAGCACACCAGCTTGCAAAAGAATAGACTCATCTTCTGGTTCCTTTAGAGTGCGTTCGAATTTTTCGGGCAATCTCAGCTTGACAAGCAGGTTGTGCGAGGAGTTTGTCACGACGAACGCCTTTAGCTTTTCCCACTTTCCCCACAAGCGTTGTCACGACACGGTCAACTTGATCATAACTGAGGGGGCCCGAAATTTAAAGTTCTTTGAATAAATCCGACTCGCCCTTTTTATTTTTTTTTTTTTTTGCCTGTAAATGCCTTCCTTTTTTTTTTCAGGTTCTGTCGGATTAATCAGAAAACGCAGAACCATAACTGTAACCTGTATAGTATTTACAAGGAGAAAATGGCGTTAAGTTCCTACTTTAAGTTAGAGTTTGCGCTCTCTCCACTTTGTCTCTTATTGTTCATTCATTCATTCATTATTCAATACAATTTATACAAACTGTCCCCTCTTCCGCTTAATTATGCTTCAGCCTCGAGAAAAAAAAGCCCCATTAACCCAACTGTTTTCACTAACTCCATGATGATGACGATTTATTAGTATCCCCTTCGAAACGGGCGGTGAAAAATAGTCACCTAGCCTGCTTGAACTTATCAGGTAATCTTTGCAGCTTGTCAGCAGAGGCCGAATTTGTAGGCACTAAAAAATCTTGATTTTAGGCACCTAAAACAGGCACTTGGAGTTTCATTTTAGGCATGAAGGGGCCGCAACCGGCACTATAAACCTCACGCAAACCACGGCCTGTTTTATGTATTGAATGCGTGCAGCCCGTTTTCATGCTAAGAAACTGACCCAGCGTTCACTTGTAAAGTGTGAAAGGCAGCAACCATATTGTGCAAGCCATCGCTTCACAGACCATTTTTAGGCACACGAAAGGCCGCTCTTTCGTCTGTCCGCATACTGCAGTCAACACCCTTAATATATTTGCTCGACGCTATGTGCAGGTAGTGCATATTTTATGGTCAAAATTACACCAGCTTACAATGGCTCATCAAGTGCAGCAGACACAAAAAAGGGGGAGGGGGAGGCTCCAATCCACGCAGTTGGCCAGCGAAGCTGTTCCGGTAGCACCTGATCTGATAGATCGATGTGACGTAGCCTTGAACTGGGTCCTGCCGAGCCTCAGTAAGACGTCGTTGTGCATGTTGATGCTTATTACATTTTGTTGACGAAAGGGCATCTAAAGCAAAAGAGCGTCAGGGCATGTCTTATGATTTTCCATAATTATAGATTAAAACAGCGATTTAAAATAGAGGCTGCAAGAGGCCTACACGTAAGACAGATCTATATGGATTAGTGTGTCCATTAAAAAATAATACAAAAATAAATATAAGACTTTAAATACATTGAGTACAGGCTCACATGTTAAACCAATGTGGAAAGTCAGTCCCTCACTGTACAATTCTTGTCTATGCGAGAAGTGGGAAGGCTCACACATAGTTTTGCGCACCAAATTGTACCTCACCTGTGAGGTAGAACATGACGGTTAGGATGGAAGGACACAATTTCTAAAAAATTAACTTCTGCAAGCACTCTCTTAAAGTTAAAGAATGGATCCTCTGATGAGAATAACGAGGGATGAGGAGGTATATGGTGCGAGTAAAATTCCCAAAAGTGAACCACTCGCTCTCGGTGAAGTTCAGGACATTCAATGAGGACATGCATAATGGTTAGGCTCTCTCCGCAGTGTGTAAACATCGGTGGATCAGTTGCAGACAAAAGGTATTTATGTGTGCCGCAAGTGTGTCTTGTTGTGAGCCGTGCCAGGGTGACTTCGGTGAGCCAATCAAGCTTCACTGGGAGGGATTTTGTTCATTACAGTTTAAGCATATGCAGCTTATTTTCAACCACCTTGTTCCATTCACCTTGCCAGCGATTGCGGAGTGCCTTACGCACAACAGGTTTCATGTCTACGCCAGGTACATGAAACCTGGCGTAGACACTCACCGAGAGCGAGTGGTTCACTTTTGGGAATTTTACTCGCACCATATACCTCCTCATCCCTCGTTATTCTCACCAGAGGATTCATTTTTTAACTTTAAGAGAGTGCTTGCAGAAGTTAATTTTTTAGAAATTGTGTCCTTCCATCCTAACCGTAATGTTCTACCTCACAGGTGAGGTACAATTTGGTGCGCAACAATATGTGTGAGCCTTCCCACTTCTCGCATAGACAAGAATTGTACAATGAGGGACTGACTTTCCATATTGGTTTAACATGTGAGCCTGTACTACATCAATTGTACCCCGGTGAGCCGCTTCTCCAGCATTTTTTTCCCCGCCGTTTCATTGCTTGCGATGCCTGAGTGGCCTGACACTCAGCATGCAACGATAGCAATGTTTAGTTTACACGATGTGTGAATGTGTTTAAAGAGCTTGTTTAAAAGAGGATTTCGGCTAGCTTTGCCACAGGGAAGGGCTACGACAACGCTTGAGGGATCTGTATCAGCTATAGACTTTTGTATCTTGTGTTGTACTATGTGCTCAGCAGTGATCAGAACACCGTATGCTTCCGCTGTAAAGATGATGTTATGGCTATGAAAGGTCTTAGAGTTGGAGAAGTTTGGGCCATAGGCTGCACATGATACCGAAGTTGCAGACTTTGAAGCATCATGAAAAAAGTCACAGATCTATATTGTCTTCAAGGGCCAAGAAATTTTGCTGAATGAGGGAATTTGGACAACTTTTCTTAAGCTCTTTTAAGGACAAGTCAGAAGTCACTGGACGTTGCACCCAAGGCGGGATGGATTCAGAGTAGTCACTTTACTGCAGATCTGTGAAAGCCGTTGCAAACTTATTCGCAACAGATTTTACTGCTAATGGGAACGGCGGGGCATGCGAAGCCGGTTTAAATACAACTGTTTTGTGGACACATAACTTATAAATGATTTGCAAGGATGTTGTTTTAGGGGCATGGTCCTTATTGCATAGTAGACTCCAAGATATGTACGCTGACAATCCAGTGGCCACTTAACCAACTCGGCATAAAGGCTTTGGACAGGGCTGGTGCGAAATGCACCAAGTGCAAGGCAGATACCTAAGTGGTAGACAGGATCAAGTACCTTAAGTGTTGTCTTTGAAGGACACTGGTAGACAATACATCCATAGTCTGTGCGTGACAACAAAAGCCTTTTAAACAGAAATAGGAGACAATTCCTATCTGTTCCTCACGATCAATGAGGTAAAATCTTTAAAAGGTTCATAGTTTTAAGACATCGTAGCTTCAATTGTTCTATATGCTGGATGGAGGCTAGCTTAGCATCAAAGATTACAGCCAAACATTTTTCTTCTTTCGTTATGACCAGGCTTTTCCCATTCATCAAAATGCCTGGGCCAGGGCATACCCCTCTTCTGAAAAACACAGCACAAGTAGTTTTTTTTTTTTTTTTTTTTTTTTGCGGTGAATCTGAACCCGTTTTCGTCTGCCCATTTCACAAGACGATTAACACTTAACTGTACCTGGTGTTCACATATAGACATGTTGCAAGATATGAAGCTGATTTGGATGTCGACCCCACAGACAGAATAAGATACCGCAGGTGGTATAACAGAACGAAGAGAGTTCATTTTAATTATGAAAAGTGTGCAGCTTAGCACTTCTTGTGGTACACCGTTTTCTTGGGCAAATGTGCACGATAATACACTGCCAATTCTTACGCGGAACTTCCTTTCAGATCAGCAAGTTTGCAAAATGTTCAGCATACTACCGCAAATTCCATACGACGACAGGTCTTGCAGAATGCCGTATCGCCAGGCAGCATCATATTGACGCGGTACAACGCGGACAGAAGACAGGGAGACGTTCAAGAACAACAGGACAACCTTGTCTTGTCTTGTCTTGTGTCCCAGACAGTGGCGTGTACCCACTATGGGGGACTGGCCAAGAAGCAGGCGGTTTTCCGTAAGGTTAAAGTACAGAGAAACTAGATTTGAATAGTGGAGCGTGGGACGATAGAACTGTAATTTAGACTTGCAATAAAAATATTGTTAAGAATTTTGATAAAATAATTTAACGTAAGGAAATGAAATAATAGAAACTACGGATAATTGTAGAAAATCACCAAGGTACTCTTTTTGTCTCTCTAATAAAATTGTAAACTGTAAGAAAAGCATCCCTGTGGCTGGGCGTACAGTCTCTCCAAGAAGGCTGCGACACCGTCAAGAGTGTTGTGAGAGAGGGAAGTTGTTGTCACGCATAGTTGAAGAATAGCGCTAGTTGTTTTCGTTGCCGAGGAAGCGTCGGAGTAACTGAAATGGTAGCGCCTGCTAGAGAACAGGCGAAAGCTTTTCCGCTGGGCCTCGTCGTGGCGCTATAGTAGTACCAGCGCAAATTTACCATCACAAAGGTACCAGCGCAAAGGTGTCAGCGCAAAGTGATTCGAGCAAAGAGATTTGCAACGTCTGGCTTATATCTATGGACAGGAAAGCTAGAATTTAGGTTTGAAATTTAGCGTTAGAAAATGAGGGGTTATGGTATTCAATGAAAACAGTGAACAGACAGTGGTCATGAAGGGCCAGGAAATACATCGGGTAAAAGAATATAAATACCTTGGTGTATGGATAAACGAAGGCAATAGATATATGGAAACACAGGGAAAAACAATAGCAGTAAAGGGGAACAGAAATATAACCATAATGAAACACAGAGCGCTATGGGGATAAAATAGGTACGAGGTGCCCCAGGGTATGTGGAAAAGTGTAATGGTTCCAGGACTTACTTTTGGAAATACGGTTGTTTGCTTGAAATTAGGGGTGCAATCAGGACTCGATGGCAACCAAAGGTCAATCGGACGTCTCGCATTAGGCGATCACAGGAAGCCTACAAATGAAGCTGTGCAGGGTGATATGTGCTGGACGAATTTTGAAGTGAGGGAAGCTCACAGTAAAATTGATTATAAAGAACGACTGCGGAATATGGAAGCAAGTAAATGGGATGGGAGAGTTTTGAGGTATTTGTACAGGAAAGAACATTGATTCACAGTAGAGGAAAAGAACTAGGAAGCTTACCAGCAGGTATGCGGCCTGTAGGGCGAGCAACACAGCAACAAAGAACGTCAAACGGAAAGTCAGAGAGGCTGAAATAATCTCATGGGTGGCGTCAATGGAAAAGAAACCTGCCATGAGTAACTACTTAAGAGCAAAAGACGAAGTCAGGAAAGAAACAATTTATGATAACTCAAAGGGAAGCTCATTACTTTTCGAAGCGAGATCAGGATGCCTTAGAACATGCACCTATAAAGCAAGATACAAGAAGGAAGAGGAAGCATGTGCTTGCTGCGGTAAAGCTAGGGAAACGATGGAGCACGTTTTATTAGAATGTAAAGATATATGCCCAGCGGTCGATTTAGGCACCACTGGCCTCCTTGAAGCACTTGGGTTCAGCGAGAGCAGGGAAAAATTAAATATGTCCGCAATAGAGATTAGTAAGAGGCGATTGGAAGATTGGTGGAAGTAGGGAAACGACAAAAAACGGAGACGTACTAAAACAAAGTTCGCAATAAAGTGTCAGAAAGTTTGGTTATGGTAAGTCATCTTGTGTTTTTTTTTCCCCCTTCTTTAACATAGGTAGGACATAAGGCAGTATAGTAGCAAGAGCTTGGTGGCGCAACCCACCGCCCCGTTCCAAAGGGGACGCTCATAACATCCATCCATCCATCCGCACTAGGGAGCCTTCATATACACACACGCCTCCACCCGGACGGAGGCGTGTTTGTATGAAGACTCACTACAGCACGCGAGGCGGATAGTAAGCAATATGGCAACAAAGAATGTCAAAAGCAAAGTTACAGAGGCTGAGACAATCTGATGAGCGGCGACGATGGAAAAGTAACCTGCTACGAGTAACTACCTAAGAGGAAAAAACGAATCCAGGAAAGAATCAATTTGTGGTAATTAAAAGAAAGCCCTTTACTTTTCGAAGCGAGAGGATGTCTTAGAACACGTATAGTTATAAAGCGAGGTACACCAAGGAAGAAGAAGCATATGCTTGCTGCGGTAAAACTAGGGAGACGATGGAACATGGTTTATAATAATAATAATAATAATAATAATAATAATAATAATAATAATAATAATAATAATAATAATAATAATAATAATAACTTCTTTATTTCCATCAGTGATGGAGGAGACTGCGGGTAAAGGTCGCTTTAGAGGCAAGCGACTTGACTAGAGCCCGCAGCCTCCTTTACAAGGCAAACAGCGATTAAACAGGAGACATATATATACATAGCAATTGACTATATGTGAAATATGCACAAAAATAAACGCAAAAACACAACTTATCTGAAAAACGCTCTTCAATTATTTAAGAAAGATTGAGTGACAAAATGTTCACATAAAGCTCGTCTACCCAGTTCACGTAAGATATCTACCCAGTTGTCGGCTTACACTCCTCTGGCCTCTTTCAAGCCCTTGGGTTCGGGGATAGCGGGGGGAATGCAAACATGCTATCAATAGAGATTATACCGATTGTACTCCATCCAATGCTTCCACAGTGCTTTAACCAGCTTGTGAGATAAAAAGCGATTGGAGTTTTGGTAGCAGAAAAGTAGAGAGACCACAAACGGAGGGATACAAAGACAAAGTTAATTCCGAATAGTGGCTAAGAAAGTTTGATGCTGGGAATTATTTTTGTGTGTTAAAGATAGGTAGGGCATTAGGCAAAATAGAACAGGAGCTTGGTGCATCCATCTACCCATCCATGGAACAAACGGCAGTACGTAACTTTACATTATGCCAATCCGAGCAGGAGCGGTTGCATTTGAGAGAGCTCACTCTGTCATACTAGGTATAATCCACCAAAATCAAACCTGTGCTCAACGAGAATTATAAGCTGGATTATAAGCTGGATTATAAGCTGAATTATAAGTTGTTGTAGAAACTTGACACTTGCTCGGCCATGGCGGCCCCCAAGATCGACATGCAGGGTCCAGAAACGGCGTAAGAGACTCGGACAGCAAGACAGATGCCAATTCGCGCCCGCCATCTTTGACCACGGCGGGCCCACTACATATAAGAGCGAGCACGATATTAAGTCAAGCATGTAAGATTTGTAATGCATGAATAAATGACACTCTTGTGTAGTTAAGTCGTTTATGTATCCTAACGCCCATACGCCCTCAGCAGCACGCACGATACATCACGTACGCAACTGCATCTGCACCCCCGATGCAGTCGACCTGATAATGTTTTTCCCCCGATGCTCTTTCTCTGCCATTGCGACAGTAAATATAGGGACACCCCAGGCGACTTTTTGCCGTCCACCGTGATTTTCAGTATTAAGCCCGAACGCGATAAGGTCATAACGCGCCCGCGTGCCGATGAAACGCTTGCGGTGGTGAACCGAGACGGATGGTGGCTTGATGCGTGCTGTAAGAGTTGGCGTCGGGCATGAAATAAGCGGTAGCTGGCCCATGCCGTCGTCCGACTCATCCACGCTGAGGACGTTGTTGAAGGGAGGGACTTGTTCTTATCGAGAACGAGGAATATGGGATTCATTTACAATATCTACATGAAGGGTGGAGAACGTTATACAGTTCATCAGTCTAGCATGACTGAAAGAGAATGCACACCGAACAGCCGACGTCGGCTGCTTAGAGAAGTTGTTCTTGTAGGGAAAGGAGGAAAGGCTGGCACTATCTTCTGCAACCCTTGCGGGAGCACGGCTCAGCGCCAGCAAGGAGAAGGCTATGGGAGTGAAGGAGATAGAAGGAGGGAGAAAGGTAGAGAGTCGCCATGGCAACAGCGGAGCAGTCCGGCCAGGAAGGGCCAGTGGCTTCGACCGGAGGAGTGGATTCGTGATAGACCATAGGATGTGGCCCAGCAAAAGCGGAGTTGGGGCGGATCAGGAGGCCCGAGGTGGTGAATAGCCGTTAGGCTATTCGTCTTTGAAGAAATTTCCTAGAGTCTCGCCGAGACCCCCGACGAGTCGAGGTACTCGATGACACTTAGGAAGGCTGGTAGCTTAAAAACACTCTGTCCTCCCTATATCACTAGGTGAGGAAAAACTGCCGTTCAACCTTCGACCAATGGGAGCGTCCAAAGTCATCGTAGTCGACCCGCCTTTGAGGGGGAGGGTTCACACACTCACTTCCGCACTTTGGTTTCACAGAACACACCGAAGTAAAAGGGTTCTCGTAGACAGGGGTCTTATCCCAAGCAGATGCCTCTTGATCCCAGAGCTGACCCCGCAGTCAGTAGCCGCAGCGTCTGCCCGTTGACTGTGACGACTTCTGGGGCCCGTGAGAAAGCACCGTAAAACATCCTTTTCCAGGAGTTCTCTTGCTCCAACCAAACCGTGAAGGCGACAGCGAATCGACTAACAATACTCGTTCCGCCAAACGTGGCTAGACATGCCGGCGCTGTTGGGCCCTTGAGGAGGCGCATTGTTGTCTTTACAAAGCGAGTCGGGAAAATTTTGCAGGTCGGTACTCCTGCAGGCCGATCGTAACAGTGCCCAGCGTTGGTGGTCATATGAAAAATCTATGGGCACTTTGCTAAGGTAAACTGCGATAAGCGAAAGCCTATCTATGACTGCCTCTGTTGCTGTTGTCTGAACTGTTCTGAGAAACGAACGCTGCTGTGGCCGCGAGCATGGGATGCAATCACAGCCATGGCTGCAAGGTTTGTCGCCGATGTGCGCGCACGCCAACGCGCATGTGCGCGCTCTCCCACGCACCCACTCGCACAGCGCTACTGGCATGGCGCCTCCTCTCCTTGCTCCCCTCGCCGGTGGCGCCTCCTCTCCTTGCTACCCTCGCCGGTGATCCCCGCTTTCCTGCGTCCACCACCGGACTGCGACCGGACACTCATGAGCCACTAAAGGCTTACGCCTTAAAGGCTCACGTAACAAGCCGAGAGGCTGAGAGCGCGCGTCCCCTCCGCCCACCCGGAGCGTGGCTGCGCATGGCGGTCCGCGCAGTTGAGCGCGTACACCACCCGTAATCTTGGAGGTAATCTGGGGCGGTTACAAAGGTTGGATGAGCCGTGATGGCTGCTGGATTCATGTGCGCTGTCATCCGGCGCGCCTAGTGCTGAAGGTCGTGTAATCTCAAATTTAGGACACACGTTGAATCGAGAGGCTGCACGAAGTGTTCGCTCCCCTATGTTTGCGGTCATCACACGAGCGTTGTGACAGAGTGCTCACGTTCATCTGGTGACTTCTGTTTATGTTTGACTGTGCGCTTGTTCTGTTCCATGGGAGTCTCTTGCCCACGAAGTATTAGAGTGCATGACAAGCCACAATTTGGAGGCTTTCAGCTGCCACTGCATTTGCGTGCATTGCATTTAAACGTGCCTCGGAAGCTTTTGTAGCACAGGAGGCAGCTCCTCTCTCCCTCTCCCCCCTTGTTTTCTCAATAGGGCAAATCAAACCAGGGTTTTTACAAGAAATATGAGAGGGTGAAGTGGGGAGCCCCATCCCCGAAATGAAAAATGAACGTTGAGAAGTATCCGACACATAAAAAGGAAGGAAAAGGCTTATTTACATCAACTGATACACGTAATGCCGCTCAGAACTGAACGACCGATTAGAAGCTTACACAAATATTTTTTATTATTATTTAAAGTTGCAGTTTCGTCTGAAAGGCGAAGCTTAACAATGTATTACATAACTACACGTATGAAATAAGAATCGTAGTTTTATCGATCGTATAAAGTGCAGCAAGCATTCGCTAATTAAAATAACAAGCATGATGTCATGCACGTACAAGCATACATGAGTAGTTATCTCATTCGATGACTGCGAATGCTCGCTGTAACAATGCTGGAGTGAAGAATGGAAATGAAGCGTAGCGACGCTTCCTGCTGCCTCTGGCTTCAACGCACGCGTCTCCGAAACTTGTTTACGCGACCTCCAACACTAGGCTCGCGAGAAGGCTTGCGGGAGGCGATGTTTCGTCTTGCGAGAAAAACAGCGCCTTTTTATTGGACAACTAAAAATTACATCAGAATCAAGCATTCACTCTTTAAGTGCCCAATTCCAATTTATGAGCTCTGAACTAGTATGCCACGAAACTGAGACCACCATGTTGGTGAGGTCAAGTACTGAGGGACTGAACAGTGCCACAACTTGAACTGGAGTATTTGGTATGGCTGCCGTGTCATTTAATCAAAATAGCGTAGATCTAGAAGAGAGATATGGGTCTTTAGCAATTCTAAGCATTACAAAATGCAACGGACAAAATGCAACATTGCAAAGCCTAGAAATCTTCAAGCACATGTATGGCCGCAAGGTGCCACCCCATGTATATGCAGGAATTGTTTTCATAAAAAAATGCACTTGGATAACACAAAGCTTGTGATGCTAATGCACTCTTACATCTAAATGCAAGCTACATGTGGATGAGCCAATATCACATAGTTCCTGCGAGTCTGAAAAACTACAGTTCTTCCAAAGTAATAATTTGGTGGTCACATCAGAGTTCAGTGCATCATCATCATCATCATCATCTGCCCATTTCCTGTCCACTGAAGGACGAAGTCCTCTCCCTGCGATCTCCAATTGCCCTTGTCTTGCCCCAGCTGATTCCAACAAGCGCCTGCAAATTTCCTAATTTCATCGCCTCATCTAGTCTTCTGCTGTCCTCGATGGCGCTTCCCTTCTCTTGGTGCCCATTCCGTAACCCTAATGGTCCAGCGGTTATCTAACCTGCACATCACATGACCTGCCCAGCTCCATTTTTTCTCTTAATGTCAATTAGAATATAGGCTACCCATTTGCTCTCTGATCCAAACTGCTCTCTTTCTGTCTCAATGTTATGCCTAGCATTCTTCATGCCATCGCTCTTTGCACGGTCCTTGCCTTGTTCTCAAGCTTCTTTGTCAGTCTCCAAGTCTCTGACCCATAAGTCAGCACCGGTAAAATACACTGATTGTACGCCTTCCTTTTCAATGATAATGGTAAGCTTCCACTCATAAGCTGACAATGTCTGCCGTATGTGATCCAACCTATTTTTATTCTTCTATGAATTTCCTTCTCATGATCAGGGCTCTCTGTGATTAATTGACCTAGGTAAACATACTCCTTCGCAGACTCTACAGGCTGACTGGTGATCCTGAACTCTTTTTCCCTTGCTCGGCTATTCATCATTATCTTTGTCTTCTGTATAATAATAATCAACTCCACTCTTGCACTCTCTCTGTTAAGGTCCTAAACCATTTGTTGTAACTCGTCTGTAGTATTGCTGAATAGAACAATGTCATCGGCAAACTGCAGGTTGCCGAGATATTCGCCATCGATCCTTACTCCTAAACCTTCCCAGTTTAATAGCTTGAATACTTCTTCCAAGCACGCAGTGAATAGCATTGGAGAGATTGTGTCTCCTTGTCTGACCTCTTTCTTTATAGCTATCTTCCTACTGTTCTTGTGCAGAGCATTAAAGCAGCTGTGGAATCTCTGTAGATATTTTTGAACATATTTTTGTAAGTAGTCTGCACTCCTTGATTACGTAATGCCTCTATGACTGCTGATATTTCTACTGAATCAAATGCCTTTTCGTAATCTATGAGAAGAAAGAGAGCTAACCGAGGGGCCCGATTTTCATTAGTAATATCATAAGAAGCCAACAAACACTGACACCGAGGACAGCATAAGGGAAATTACTTGTGCTTAATAAATGAAATAAAGAAACAATAAATTAATGGATATGAAAGTGGATGAAAAAACAACTTGCCTCAGGTGGGGAACGATCCCACAACCTTCGCTCTCGTTTATTATACAACGAGGGTCTCGCATCCAGCAACACTGATGCCTTCAGGTGATGCCTGCAGCAGAAAGGATGTTCCACGTCCGCCACCAAGGTCTGCGAGTGGTGGTTCTGGCTAACACTCCCAGAGTTCTACTAGGAAACATAAATACCCAAGAAAGTGAATAGGGAAACGTCGCTGCGATAGCTAAATTAGTAGAGCATCGCACGCGAAATGCGAAGGTTGTGGGATCATTCCCCACCTGCGGCAAATTTTTTCATCCACTTTCATTTCTATTAATTTATCTCTTCTTTATTTCATTTATTAAGCACAAGTAATTTCCCCTATGTTGTCCTTGATGTGAGTGTTCATTGGCTTCTTATGATATCTTGTAATCTATGAAAGCCATATAAAGAGGCTGATTGTACTCTGCGGATTTCTCGATTACCTGATTAATGACATGGATATGATCCACTGTAGCGTACCCCTTCCAGAAGCTAGCTTGTTCCCTTGGTTGGCTAAAGTGACATGGCAAAACAAGTAACAGAAACCATGAAAAGCACCTACATTTATTAATCACATTTTCGGGTAAATAATATGTATATATATGAACATATACATATCAACATATATATCTATATAAGTACACTTTATAAATACACAGAGATTATCACATACTCAGCTAGAAACAGTAAAGATACTTCGCACCCTAAACAATGGTGTGCCAAAAGAGAAAATAAGCCAGCAAATAGAATCAAAGGCCCCCTTTTAGAAAAAAAAAAATATGGGACAATGTAACAGGAAAATGAGGGCCACCATCACAACTCAGGATAAAAAAGCATGCAACACATAATGCCTGGAAAATTGTACAACAACCTTTGTACTTGTCATTTTCTGGATCATTATGCAGTGAGAGGCTCAATAATCTCATTTGCTGTTGGCAAAAGAACTAGTTTCATATCTACCATACTAATTCCATAAATAGAGAGCTAAAATATGGATTGAATGTCTTGAAAACATAGACATCATTGATCAAAAAAGAAAAGCAGGTAATATAGTAAATAAAGACCTGTTTCATGAGTTTGCCACACATAAACCAAGCACATATCGCACAGTTTTCGCAGGCACTTCAGGACGTGACATGAAAAAGTATGTCATGGCTTGCAGTTGTGCAGACAAGACTAACATTCACATGGCTAAGAGATTATGTTTAGTTTAAAATCAAGCTTGCGAAGGATGAATTCGGACTCAAAAAAGTCCTGAATGCCACAGCCCACAATATAACTTGCCAAGTTTACTGTATGAATGTTTTTTTTTAGAATGACAGAAAGCTGAGTTAGTTGGTAAGGATTTATAATGCAAAAAAGGGGTAAGGCGTGCAGACACAAGAGAAGTGGACAACATGAATGCTGACTGTCAACTGAAGGAAGCACTGAGGAGAAAAAAGAAAGAAGACACAAAACTCATCTGCACATGCTCTGGAATGGTAGCACCAAATGTCAATCGGGTACACGTGCTGGTCTATGTGAGAGAGAACTGTTAGAGCAATTGATCTCTTCTTTATGTAGGTAATAGAAAGCTGACTCATGCACGCACTTCCAGCATTACTGATATGCCATGCCTCAACCATAAGATGAGTATCTTCATTCCTATGCCTGTACAATATTGTGCATTCATCTAATTCAGGTGTGCAGTTACAATCTTGACAGTCTTGGCAATGTAATTAAAGATTAGAAGGCGATCCACCAGTTAACGACCTTTAATGTTCAATTAGCCTCTGATTGATACACCACCCCGTTTTCCCTACGTAGAAATGGCCACAGCTAAAGGGAACATTATATACCACACTCATACAACAGTCAGTAAAATTGTTGTTCTCGATGTGCTTCACTGGACAAATATCTGTTGTTTTTTTCCCTTTCACCTGCTCCTTTTTCCTCTACAAGGCAGCGCATATCTTATCTAGCTTATTGGGAGCAGTGAAAACAACATTAACACCATATCTACTTGCAACTTTTTAGAGCCTGTGCAATACTGAATGAATGTAGGGAATAGCCACTACTCTTTTCTTGCTATTACTGCTTTCTGTAATCACATCGGTTCCTCTTGAAATCAACTTCTTTAGGCGTTCAGCCACAGTGGCCACTGCCACGCTAGGATAATCTGCTTCTAATAGGCGTCAAACCTGTGCATTAAAACTGGCGCTCATTTTGTGCACGCACGATCCGGTGAGAGAAGGCTTAAGGCACGACATGGCAATTCCGTTTTTTACTGCTTTGGAATGCTTGGATTGAAAGTTTACCAATGGCTTCGAAGATCTTGGGGAGTACAGCCAACACACATGATTTTGTTCGAAGACCAAGAAAATGTCTAGAAACTGTATTATGCATCTCTGAGGAAGTTCCTTGGTAAACTTTAATCCTCCTCCATTAAGTTTGAATTTTTCACTTACTGAGATAGCAGTGGAATCAAATTTGTCCCAATTACAGAAAATCAGGTAATCATCAGCGTAACAAAAAACCTTAATAACACAATTGCCTAAGGCCTTCTCTAAGCAGCTGTCATTCTTGCTCAGGTAAATATCACCAAGAATAGGGGCAACCTTTGGACCAGTACAAATTCCTGATTTCTGCAGAAACACGCCATCTCTCCAACCAACCAGCGCCGACTTTAAGTGCATTGAAAGAATTTCGAGAAAAGCACCCGTGGAAACACCACCTCTGTACTCTTGTACTTGTTCTTTAATGCACTCATTTACGGAATTTAACGACCTGTCATGCAGCAAGGAGTAATACAGGTCTGATATCCATACTAAAAGCTGTACAATCACCAGGATTTTCGGCTGTCAAAAACTGAACTAGTGCCTGAGAGTTACACAAGCAGAAAGGGTCAGAAAAACTAGTGAAGCTAAGCAGTTCTGTAGGTAACTAGCCACACAGACCTGCCATGTCCCTTTCTCCGACACTATAGCACAAACAGGAATCTCTTGCTTATGAGTCTTCGCCGAGAAAAACAATTCTAACATGAGCGGTTTTGCTTTCTTGACATTAGAGACAATCCTATCTAGATTATGCTAGACAGGTCACCCGCATGTTGCTTGAGTGCCGAACGTTGCTTGATGCATGTTTTATCAGGTGAAATAGAGAAGAAAAAAACCTCCTGTAGTGAAAAAGCCTCTAACCTGTCCTTTGTTATGCCTTAAGCAGCACATCTGGCCATGATGATAAAAAAGATAGATTGCCATGAGAAAGGCCAATTTCTGCCAATTTGTAGATGTAACATGAAGTGCTGGTAATGTCCTCAAATATGATTTTGCGAGTCAATAAGCACAACTGCGAACAGACTGCATTTGTGTGTTACATAAACTAGAGGCTGACAGCCATGTGGCAACCACCATCATTGCCTTTTTGGAATATTTTCTGCTGTGTCTAAAATATTCAGTCTCGTTTTAGCAGGAAGTATGTGCTTTAACTAGACAATAGACTCTTATCACATTTACACCTTGACATGTTATTAGCAGATTCAGAAAAATATTTAGCAGAATTTGAATGTGTAATCTTTGTAAAAGAAGGCGGAAGTAGAGGCGTGCAAATACTGAACAGCAGATTTCAAATCAAACTGAATCAAGAAAAAAATCCAAATAGAGGATAAAATATCCGACAATTTTTCACAATCTTTTAATACTTTCAAATTTTGGGCAAGAAAAGACAGTGCTGCACACACTAGGTAAGGTAATCTCCTAGCAGTTCCCAACAGGAATGTAGCAAGCGATCAGTAACTCTAGTACATAGAAATCAAGACATACAGTATGGTCTACTTTTGCTAAAGGGGACACCAAATCAGTATGCCAGCACTGTCTACAGCTAAGTTCTAGTATATGAAGGTCTGGGGAAAAGATGCTTTATCAAAAATTTGGAGGACGCTTAAGCTTTGCCTTTAAGAGCGAATGTGATAGCGTTCAAAGACCCTTACTGCTTTTCATGCTTCCCGGCAACTGCAGCTTATGTAACCAAAACATTTACCGGGAAACGCTGGCTGCAAACACTATGCATGAAGGCGAGCTTCCTGGTAGAAACATGGCCTCTTGCGTGAGTCGATCTCCTGTTATTGTTTCACACTTTTAATATTTCAGTTTGAGAAAAGCTAACATAAAGGACATGCATGTCAGTGTTTTTTTCCATAACACTTGTTTGTGGGCTGCCGTTCTCAAAATTCCAAGGATGTAAAGGATGAAAGACAAGGTATGAGCAAATTTGCTGGTAGAGAAGTGGTTGGGCATGTGTCGTTTGGAATTTGGTCCGAAATTTTTTTTGCTTGAGACGACGTCTAACGCCAGATGCGGGACGCCAGATTTTCTGCGACAGGGGCTCCTTAATGCTATCGTGTTAATAGGATTTCTGTTGAACACAATCAAGCGCGTAGCTGGCACCGGCGGTGAAGAGCAGGCATCATCCGCTTAGATAGAGGTGGACCCGGCCGACGCAACGCTGTTCTGTGAATTGCAGCGTTCGGGCGCTGTGTGATGTGCCAACATAGGGGAGTGCTCGCAGTGACCAACTACGCTACAGTGTTAGCCGGGACGGCCTGTCCATGGCACACTTGGCAATCCGGCGTCGGCATCCTGCATCGGTATCTGGCTTCAGACATCGTTTCGGCAAAAAGATTTTCGAACCCTGTGCACCGAGGCCTTCCATATGATGCAAGGAATTGACTGAACTAAATGAATTTCTCAAGCTGAAATATGTGGAAAAATTGTAAACTACGACTTACACAGAACCTACAGACATGATAGCTCTCGGATTGTAATTTGAATATACGAGAAAACCCAATTCTGTTCTGCGAAAACTCAAACAAACCCCTTTTCTAGCGTGTCTACAATGCATAGACCAGAGACGGCATCCACTATTTGCGCACGCCAGCGCGTAAATATCTCATAAAGTCCACAGAGCAGTGCACCCGCTTCCTTGGAACATTTCCAGATGGCGCTCATCTCCGCCACATCATGGCCCATGCAAGAGGCCGCGTTTCTGGCAGAAAGCCCGCCTTTGTGCATAGCGTTTGCCGCGAGCATTTCCCGGTAAACATTATGGTCACACATGATGCTGGGAAGCATGAGAAGCAGTCAGGGATCTTTTAATGCTATCACGTTCCACTCTTAAAGGTGAAGCTTAAGCATCCTTCAAATTTTTGCTCCCAAAATCAAGCAAAACTCTCGCTTGGGCAGCACCGAGCATGAAGGGCTCCATGACGCAGATGATATGGGGCACCGCGCGAGTACCCAAATAGAACATATCGAAAAATCAAATAGTTGATAGTCTAGTTACAAACCAAATTATTCGAACATTCGCTATTCAATTCGATTCAGTGATATTTAAGTATTCGCACACCCATAGCTGAAAGCACTAATTTGCAGCAGCCATTTCTCACAACATAGACATTATGACTAAATGCTTGTTCACGCAACCCTTATGGCATATTTTGCTTCATAAAATGTGCATTTTTGAAAAGGCAATAAATAAGTGCCTCGCTGCCAATGTAAAAAAAGTATCATGCAATAGAAATTTATGTGTTGCATGACCTTTAAGATTTGCAGCATTGTCATCAGTTGACGCTGTCGCTATGTAAAACAGCCATCCAATATTATTGCCAGATTTTTAGTAGACTGACAAGAATACTTTGAGTATTCAAGCAGGTTCTAAATATTACTTTAGCAGAACACAAGAAAAAAAATTTAAACAGTGGGAAGAAGCATTAGCGCTTTTCCTCTTTCTTTATTTTTTACTTGGCAACAGTTGGTGAGAGAAAGTTAGACTGAAAGATTAAAATATGACCTGAAGCAGAAGTCATGTTGATCACGACCATCCCAAGAAGAACCTATCTTAAATTAAGCAAAACATGTATTTAGTTACATTTTCACAAACAAATAGGCAGGTGACAGTACGCACAAAAGCTAAAGTAATGGCAACAGATAAAGCTCATTGCTGGTTTTGTTTCTCGCAATAAAAAAACAACGAAGGTTCGTTAAACACTTATATTACTATGTAACTCTACCTAAAGAAATTGCACAGACACCGAGGTATGCTTGCAGCGTTGAAGCGTTGAAGTTAATAAGCCTATCAAACGTAATAAACAAAGGCATTAAAGATGCCGAGGTCCTCCACGACAACAGATATTTAAGAAGTTAAATAGAGGGGTAAGAAAAGTGAAAAAAATTAACAAATATACTGCAGCAAAAATAAAAATAATGATAGAGTAGCTTCTTTCTTCATGAATGCAGAGAAACATAAGAAATTTATACATAGAATAAAGTGACATGCATAATGTGTGCAGTTCTACTGAAACACAACTGAAACCCTTTGAAAACCGAACTGTTGAACATGTGTTGCCATGAATTGAAACCAGCCTGGAAGAATAAAGAAAGGAGAGAAATGAAGTAGCAATACAAGCAGCTTCATGCTTTGCACAATGTCTTGGCCAATGGAATAAATTTTTCAGTAACCCTGTTAAAGCCCCATTTCTTGGCTCTGTCATATTCTATCTTGGGTTTACAACCCTTTGCGCACAACAGATGTCCTTGAAGCGCAGTGACGGAAGACAATGAGTAAAGTGTCCCTAGGAATGCACTTGTAGGAATGCTCCACACACACACACACACACGTGCCTCCTGGATGAGCAAATGTCACATGTGCGCGGTGCAAGTCACACACTCACTGGACCTATGCACTTGAATTTGATCCTAAAAGTGGCGATGTGGGCAAGAAGTTGCCAATGCTCTCCTCATACTCCGCTGGACTAGAAGACCGAACGTCAATGACGTCACCGGGCCGAGTGTTCGTTGACACTGGAAAGCAAAAAAGTGGGAACACAGGGGTCAGTTGCATGACAGGGCATTTTAGTGCACCATAATAGCATTAACGTGACCATTACACGCAAAGCCACCTGACAGCTTTGTGCGAGCTGGCTAATTTGTGCTGTTTGTCTGCAATTCACACCACTGCACTTTTGTAAAGCACTGACTGGGTCAATCCCAGATGCATCCGAAACAGGAAAGAAAAAAAAAAGAAGAAGAAAACAGAGACTTTCAGTCCTCACACTTTTTCACATTAGTGCCACACTCACAAGCATGGTAAGTGCTACAGTCTAAAAAAAAATGTACGCCCTTTCAATGCATATCTAGTCCACAAACTGCCTAGCTTGAGTTTCCTTTCTTGAAAGCTGTGCACTCACTGCTTTTCCGTTAAGAATTCTATGCCACACTGATTAGGCACATGCTGTTCATGACCTGGAAGTACGGGGCACACAGCGTTGAAGTAAGGAAAGGCACTCAAGATAGGTGACGAATATTGTTTGGGGACAAGGTAAGCCTCAAAGGGTGCAGACTTTTCTTAAGAGTGTATATTATTGACTGAAGGGAGTATTATAAAAGGAATATCAGCGATTCCTTTTGCAAGAGTAACAGCACATCCAAACCAAGGTTCTGCTTTGGGGACCAGAGCCAGAATAACATAAAACTGCTCCAATATGTTTTTATTCCAAGTCAGCCCTCCGTGACAGGTCCAAATGGCTAGGTCCAACAGGTCCATTTGAGCATGGCACCTGCCCATATAGGCTGGACCCAAACCATTCTGACCTATCATGGAGGGCTAATGGCAGATATGGAATAAAAACAAATTCGAATAGTTTTATGTTATACCGGCCCCAAACTAGCTTTAAAGAGTACCTGTATGTAGTATAGCCTGTCCTTCCAGTACCCTCTAGTATAGTCACATAGTTTACAACATAGACATGAGGATTCACTTCTATCAAAATCACTTTTGGGCCCTATTGCATTGCGCAGTTGTCCATTGGTGCTCATTTGAGCTAACTTTTATTCTAAAGATCCTGCTTCTAAAATATTGAACACAGAATCATGCTGCATTCTTATATATTGTCCATTTTAATTTGACCGGGAGTACTTAGGAGAAAGATTCAGTTCGGGAGCTCCTATCTCAATGCATGGGAATTGAGAAATCATTTTTATTGGAGTACTTAGGAGAAAGATTTAGTTCGGGAGCTCCTATCTCAATGCATGGGAATTGAGAAATCATATTTCTTGGCATACACTGAACCGAACTTGATAGGGCTTGTAGCACTTTAAAAAAAATTATAATCTCGTGACTGTGGGAAGCAGATTTTTTATTTAGGCCACAAATATTTTTGAGAAAAACTTTATCAAATTGCAAAATTTAAAAGAACTTAGCTGTCTATCTAGTTTACAACTCTGCAACTCAACAATGAAACACAATATCACAATTCTGCAAACTGGTAAACAAACGACAGACTTTTGCAAGACCGTCATAAACACTACCACAATTTCATGCGAGTTGTAAATTTGCGTATTGATGAACTTCAGAATAGTGGCTAGCCGGGCTTGTTGGTACGAACACATTCTTTAGCAAACAGTGCGTGTAACGGGACACAGAAAGGAGGCACAAGACACAGGTGCTGACTTCCAACAAGTGTGTTTATTGCACGAGCGCAGAATATATAGGCAGAGAAGTAAATACATAAATGGTGTGAACATAAAAACAAAAAATGGCATTTTAAAACATAAATAAAAACATAAAGGCGTTCTCACGCCATTTATGTTTTTACTATTACTTTCTCTGCCTATATATTCTGCGCTCGCGCAATAAACATACTTGTTGGAAGTCAGCGCCTGTGTCCCATGTGCCTCTTTTCTGTGTCCCGTTATTCGCGCTGTTTGCTAAAGAATTATATATTGAATTTGTCCACTTGAGATTCTCTAACATATTAGAATTACATAACACCTATTAAGATTACAGTTTACAGAACTGCGACATCTGCTTTTCCTGCAGTGTTACTTCGTGCTTCTATTCTTCTTTATTATTTATTTACTGATTTACAGAAATTTTTGTAAAAAATGTGAGACCCTAAATCAACATTACGCTTCCGAGAGTTTATCTTCCTCTCTTAAGTGCAACACATTTCGTCCAAATTGGCTCAGCGGTTGTCTCATAAAAGCATTTCTGCATTTTACATGTGTTTGAATAGGGAAGTCGGAGTTGGCCTCAAGCTAAAGCTTCCTCTTAAGCCTCAAAGCTGCTTCAGCTAGCCAGATATATTAAATTACAGAGCCCTAGCTATTTTAATGGAATGGCAACTGTACTTACACCCACCAACTTCACCACCACTGCTGGTGTTTACTGAGCTGTCGTGGTTGACTACAAATAGCGATAGAGCAAAGAGGATTCCACCCACGGCAGCTCCACCACAGATGTACACCATTACATTCTGGTAGTAGTTGTCTCGCACACCAATGCATGAACTAGAAGAAAAGAAAACATGGGAACAGGACTTGTTTATTTGAGTGTAAAAAAAAAGAAGTGTACATTCATTCTACCAGCAGTAACATTTGAGGCAGAAAGTTGGAGGTTAACAAACAAGCCTGAGAAGATTCTAAGAAGCACACAATGAGCTGCGAAAAAAAAAAAAAAAAATCTGAGGACACCTAAGCGCTTCTTATGAGTCGTGAAGAATGCAAAAGCATTTATACCCAATTGAACACCGCTGAGCAGTCCAAGTTATGATGTCCTAGTGGGCCAGCAAGCATAGTGAGGCACTTGGCACATTTTCATTTGGCCTTACCAAGGCACAGTTAGAATGCAGACAAGAGCTTGTGTGGACAAGGAATGCACGGATAACACAGGCTTCCGGAGCGAGGGTGACATTGTTTCATGGCAGTGCCCTTTCCCATTGCACAATACCACAGCAGCAGGTGTTCCCTTTCGCCGACTACGCTCCATCGAGGCCTAAGACAGCAAGCGCGAGCCAGCACTCATGACGCAACTTTTTTGCAGCCGGCTTTTTTGTGCAACGGGCCATTTGACGCTTTCCCATCAAAAATGATCAGCCTAATGATACCAGGTAGGAAGACAATGGTGTAGATTAGAAAGGACATAGATGCTCTATTATAGGTGTGGTTCTATTCAACTAGAATATTATGGTTGTAATTAAGAAGAAGAAATGGAGTTCGGCAGGCCATATAATGGCACAGAGAAGATAAGTGGTGGTCTATTAAAATGACAGAATGGGCGTGAGAGAAGGGAAATGCAGTAAAAGATGGTATGATGAAATTAGAAAATTTACAGGCACAGGATAAAGTTGACTGACAGATGAACAGGAGTAACTTTAGATTACTGGGAAAGGTCTTTGTCCTTCAGTAGACATAAATTGATAACTATGATTATGGTGGGGCTGTGGGTGAAGTGGTGGTGAACATGAGAAGGTGGTACAGTGATGGCGACAATACAACAATAGCGTACGGTCCTCAACATGTTTTAGTGTTTCTTTTTGTATGCACATGCCTGTGTCAGGTGACATCCCTACTTAGAACACCTAGTACTCAAGGCCCGAGTGACGATTTACATTAACACACCACTTGTTTATCCCCAACAATCATAGGGCAGATTTATGTCCTCCTTAAGTGTTGAGTCCCAACACAGAGGGGCTCAAGCAGACTTGTAAGAATCTAATTACATGTAATTAATTACTAGTAACATCAATTACATATTCTTGTAGTTTTGTAATTTATCAATTGCTTTGTTTACTCGGTAGCCCTCACAGTAATTCGATTACATTTCCAGTAACCAATTACGTGCGATCAGTTGCTTTATTCACGAGACAAGATGTAACAAGCAATGCAGCTTTCGGAACCTTAATTTGGAAAAAACTACAGTAGAGTGCCCTAGATCCACACAGCACAGCACAGCCACACAGCACCTTCGCGTATGCGCATGTTTAGACAGACAAACCTAGGGGCTCCTATTTGTTTCCTTATCTTAATGTTCCACCAAATGTTTGCCGATAAATTGAACAGGTGCTGGTATGTCTCGATAGTGAAGGCCACTGGTAATGTCAGTAAATCACATATGGACTATATTTACAGCTTTTCACTGGCCCAACCGGGAGTGTATTTTCCAAGTCCCAGCAACAAAGCACTGTTTCACAGAGGACCTAGACGTTAAGTAACCAGAATATTAGAAGTTAAGGGACCAGAATAAGAACCAGAATAACCACAAGATCTATATATTTTACAGCACCACCCTCCCACCTAGCACACACATCCAGCAAACTGGCTAGCCTCCCTACCTCTCCCTCTTTTTTTTCTCAAGAAAATGTTCAGTGTTGCTACTGATGTCTTCACAATAAAAATGAAGGGCAATGACCAACGAAATTCTTTAAGAGCAATTGTTGTGTAGACAAGCAATTTATGAAAGGTTGCAGAAAACAAACTGAAAGGGCCAGGCCAGCTCACTCTGCTTACTGAATCCAGGCAATGCTAAAATAGGTTTGGAAGAAAGTAACACAGAAGTAATCGATTACTACTGAGTAATCCCTCAACTACTTTGGTGGGGAAGTAATTGGTAGCAGTAAGCAATCACATTTTAAATGAAGTAATTGTAATTGGTTATTTTTTTTCTGTAATGTGGACAAGTCTGGGCACAAGCATCTTCTGTTTGTCAGAGCTACTGTATATACTCCCATTGTATGTCAACCACAACATGGCCGCAATTAGCACATGACCGGGGTAGTTGAAGTATGGGAGAGGCCTTTGCCCTGCAGTGGGCGTAGCCATGATTATGATGATGATGATGATGATGATGACGATGAATGTCACCTACGATAGGGGCAGTCATTATGATATTGGTCCCTGAACCTGGGGCAGTTGCAGGATGCTTCTTTCTTTGTATCCACTGCACTTTTCACTGCTGTTGCTTTGTTAACCCTTTGACAGGCGTGCATAGAAAAAGTATGCAAATGAAAAGTCAGAGGCGGAGGCCTTCCATACGTTAGGTGACAGAATGCCCAAAAAAGTGGGACAATGGGCCATCCCATGATTCAGTTGCACTTTTCTGTCATTGGCATTACTTGCTTTTTACTTTTCTTCACTGTTCCTGTATTCCCATCAGAAATTAAATCATCTCTTTGTTTAGCAATCAGCTGACTTGACTAAAATTAATTGCTGAAGCCAAGGACGAGACCAGGAGAAGGAAAACATCAGAGAATAATGGTCAAAGAAAACCACAAAGCCCCCTTTGAATAACTTTACTAATAGTGTAACGGCAAGGACAGGTAGAGCAAATTTAGTTTTAAGCTCTTAACCCCTGTAACAGTAATAAGACGCTAGTGCTACTTACTTGCATTTGTGTATATCCTGGATAATGATCACAGCAATGCCATTGGCCATCTTGTCCATGAAGCTCATAGCTCCAAAGACAAATGCACCACTGGTCTGGGAATAAAACCAGTGCAGGAAGACCTTGTCACTACTAAAGGCAAGCTTCAAACATTTACTAAGTGCGAGTCTGCAGTCTTCACACATCTTATCATTTTACTGTAAACACACCAAGCAGCACTACGTGCCAATTATTTTGCTCCTTAGTTTTGCTTTTAAGAGTGCTGCATACCATTTTCCTTGACATTTTAGCATTGGCCCCCTAGAAATCTGCTGCTGTTTGCTCACAGACAGGCAAAAAAATACATGAGGGTCAAATTATAATTCCCTGAAACTATTTCTATTTTACAACACACCGTGCAAAGAGCAGAGCTTGTCCTCAACGTTTCTTTTACCACGAAGATGTGCCCACGAGTTCACTTTTTGCATGGCACTTGACCAGCGACGCATCCAGAAATCTTTTTGGGTGGCGGGAGCGTGCACACGATCGGATATAGGGGGGGGGATTAGAGTGGAGGGGAGTTGAGCAAGCAGCATCCTTGTACACTGAAATTTCGGGGGGGAGGGGGGGCACGAGCCCTGTGTCCCTGCTTTTTTCTTATCTCCGTCTTTTTGCGCTGTAGATTGTGAATTTGTTCCGACTCGCCCAGGACAAAGATAACATAAAGCTGTCCGAATGCTCTTATTTCACTAACCCTCTGCGGCAGGTCAAGATGGCTTGGGCCCAGCCCGTCTGGGCGCAGCGCCCGCACATATGAGCCAAGCCGGAGCCATTTTGACCTATCGCAGAGAGTTAATGGCAGACTTCAAATAAATACAGACTGGGATAGTTTTACTTTATCCCAGCCCAGTACTACATTCTTATTCAGTTCTTTAATATGCACCTAAACAAAAGCTCACACTATTTTGTTTCATTTGCATCAAAATGAGGTCATGGCAGCCAGGAATCAAACCCCCAATAAAGCGTTCATTAATGGAATGCCTTAGACGTTGAGCCATGGCCCTTCTAATAAAGGCTACTTCACATATACATGGCAGAATAGCAGGAGACAGCTAACGCTGATGTAGTGTATGTCCTTCAGAGTAGTCATGGCACGTCAGTCTCGGAGACCAAAGAATAAGGCATTATCATTAGAAGAGACAAGTTGCAGGCATATAATCTTTCTGGCCGGACCAGTAAACCAATCATTGTTGGTGTTCACACAAGCAATTACTTCTTGGTTGACAGCGCGGTGAGATCGTCGCACATTCCTTACTTTTTCATTCTACTTTGAATCTATTACTCCCATTTTATGGCACCCAAAACACTGCTTTTGTACATGAATGTTCACTATATTTGCTCACAGCCTAGGAAATGCTAAAAGAAAGATGCAGCACAACACAGACGAGGAAGGACGAAGAGCAGACATGGGTGGCACAAACTTTCAACTGTTCTATTTCTGTCAAAAGCTATCAGCTTAAGCACATTTTTTATCTTAGTTTATGTTGCGCTACATCTTTCCTTCAGATTACTTAACCAATTAGCCCTGCAAAAAGCCTTGTTAAGTTATTATGCTTCTGATATTCATGCAAGCACAGTGCACTTCACTGGGGCTGCATCCCTGCACTCCCCGCATCTCACATCAACCATCCCTGTACGCGATTGGGCAGTAACTGTCTGGTTAACATGTCAGGCTATCAGCTGCACCTAGACATTGTGGCGTGGGCTCAAGCACTGCTGTTCAGCATCCTCTCTTACCGTGGCAAGGGGCAAATAAATTACTTATGCTGAATAACCTCTGACCTCACTTATTCACATCGAATTTCAACTTTCCCGAGAGTCACACTGACTTCCTATGAATCGCCTGTGACTTTCAGAATTCACTTCACTGAACTATGTACAGTCAAACCCCAACATATTTCACACAGATGTAACAAATTGTCAGATATAGCAAGGAAAATCTCAAGTGTTTCTTGCTGATATCAGCATGTAACAAACTACAAACTTATGCTTAAACGAATATCAGCTATAAGTTATAACAGAAATATTTTTGTGTCAAATTTAACATAATTAAATGGGCAGTTGATTGTATTCACTTTTCAAGACTGCATAAATAAGGCATGCTCAATATATTACCAAAGCTATGTCCAAGAAAAAGGGATGAACACATCACACCCCTCAGAAGCTACTTAGGATATCATATGAGGGAGATTGATAAAGTTCATACTATTGTCAAGAAAGAACAGAGATTAAGCAATGAGACTCTGGCTGGAGTTTATTCAGAGAGTCCACAATGACATTAACCTGCTGTACTATTTGTTCAAGCGTTATCGGCCAGTCAGCAAGCACTTGTGCATCAATTTGTGGTTCATCATCGAGCGACAGTTGGCCACTCCATTCTGTGTTGTCCAGGCTTTTTTGATCACACTGAAAACGTCTGCACGATTTCACAAAAGTGTCATAAGCTCGGACGTTGTCACCAGAGATTTCCACCAGCTTGGCGTGAATCCCCTTAACATTGTGTTCTTTCAAATGCAGAAAGTAGGCCGCTGCTTGTGCTTTAACCAACTTTCCTGATGGGTGCTGTCATCTTTATTTTGATGCCTTAGCACCATTCTTCAGCACTATATACAATACTACTTTTGTATTCCGCTATAACTAGAGAGACGTGCGCTTATCTGGATACCTAGAGTGCACCCCTTCTCCAAATTTATAATAGCGCTAACAGAAAATTTATCAACACCCTTCTTATTTTCCTTTTAGCTAACCAAGCCAAGGCTCTACTAGGCCCGAGTGTAACTCAGAGGTATGCGACAGTGAACCACAGGTAAACAGGTGTTTATCCACCATCATGCAACACAGCAAAGGCAATCAAAGGCAGCACAAATCAAACCTTATCACAGCTCGTGAGCCCAGAATGGTGTGCAATGCTCACCGTGTGACCGCCAATGAGTTCATTTGTGATCGCAAGACTGGCAAGCAGCATGGTCGTGCTCGCAGCACCCACAACGGCGGCAACACCATATATCTGGTAATCTCTGTATGTAGGCGACACCTGGCCAAAAAGGATCCACAAGGAACCACTGATACCCAGTGCACCGCCAAGAAGGTGCATATTCTGTGCGAGAAAAACAGTAAAGACAGAGATAATTGTTAGTAAACTAAGGACAGTTGTCTTTCTTTTCTCTTTTTTTTTTTCTTTTCTTTCTTCAGGCAATAAGCTTGCATTTTAATACCCTTTCCTTTCCATCAAGATGACAATTGTCAATGGTGCCTATGAGCATACCATGAACACTGCAATGGCTACAAAAACACTGCTAAAGATAATAACCGCAACTATTACAGGCCTGAATGAAACTCTCTGCTAAGAGCACCAAAGTTGCTCAATGTGATCATCCATAGCTGTAATGCTGCTGCAAAAACCAACATGCCACCACAGCTAAGTTCCCTGATCATATCAGGTATGACGTGCTTGCTGCGAGATGGAGACAGTGCAGCTTTTTGAAATCTGTATTAATGAATAGTTACAGCATCTATGGATGTCAATGCTATTCCCCAAGTTTATTGTCCATCGCTTCAGTTGTGGGGTACTGCAATGAGTGTCACAATTTTTCTCAAGCCTTCACATAATTTGAATGGCCTAGTTAGTTTGCATGCATGTAGATTACGGATTTCATCGCTAAGGCTGCACATTCAGTGTACCATCAGAAAAGACTTGTCTAACAAAAGAAGAATGGTCACTTATCTTTGTTAGATTGTTAAGATGACAAATGCTGAATAAATGGACTCTCCCATAAATCTCACATTACATCACAGTTCCTCACCATTACTGGCATAGTGGTGCCAACAGAGCAAACAGTAGAATTATCAGGGTTATTTCAACTTAGGTTTAATCAAACCTTATCACAGGAACGAATTTCGACTAATGATATTATCATCATGGTTATCAGCTCATTAGTGAAAAAAATAACAAATGAGTGGGCGGGGGTAGTAAGTAGCTAGTGAAAATAAAGCTAATGAATATGCCAACGGATGCTGAAAGCAAGGAAACCAGTAAGGAAGCGATGTTTTTTCAGCTTTACAAGCAGCTTTCTCTTTGAGTGCACTACTTTTGCAAACTGCAGTAAATAGGGTGTTTGCTTAAACCTAAGCAACATTTTATGTTAAAGAAAACGCCGCCTTCTCGCACTTGCATGCTGCATTTTCAAAACAGCACTTTTCGCATCAACCTTGAAGACAAAATTTAGTTTTTTAACGTTGCTACTGCAAGTACATAACATTCAAAAAAAATATTTATGTGTAACCACATGACTGCTTACCTTTGTTCCTATGTGCTTTGCTGCAAGCTTTATGGGCAGCGATGACACGAGGCCACTCACATACATGACAAGCGGAATGATTGCTATGCTTTCCTGCAAACACAAGTGGGATTGGTATAACTATGGGAACCAAGCAACATTATTTCAAGGATGAACAGAAACAACTCGAGATCACTTACATTTGTACTGAGCCTTGGAAAAAAGAAAGGCAAGGTGGAGGAGAAAATAGTTGTAGCACATCAACAATCCCTTCAACAACACTGAGAAATTCTGTCAGTTAGGCATTTTTAACAAGCCGCGATGAGAGCCGTGCCAGATGTATAACCCTATAAGATGCTTTGTACACAATTGTGTAAGCCAAGGAAGTAAGTAACAACAAAAGCATTGATGAAAGTAATGACATGTAAATTTGTCGCATGCATCTTGAAACTGTTTTGATTTGGATGGTGTTGCAAGATTGAATAGTGGGTTTTAAATGGTTTAGTAAAACGAGTACGAAGGCAGACGCTGGCGTGTAGTTGCTTGGTTCAATTATCGTGTCGTATGTAGTGGGTTCACTTCTTTCACGGTTTTTCACATTGTGTTGCACCAGGCATAATTTTCAAGTGCCTGGATAGGTGCTTTTCAAGCCTGCTAGAGATTAAAAAGTTGATGTTCTCATATCTGATATTCCTGTAATGAGTTTTCGCATAGAGTCTATATTCTGTAAATTTGACAAAACTCACTATAGAACTGAAAATTCTTAATCTAAAAAAAAAATTAGATTATGAGGTTTCATGTGCCAAACACACGATCTAATTGTGAAGCACGCCATAGCAAGGGACTCCGGAAATTCGGACCACCTGGGGTTCTTTAACGTGCATCTACATCTAGGTACATGGGTGTGTTCACATTTCGCCCCCATCAAAATGCAGTCGCCATGGCCAGGATTCGATCCCGCGAACTCGTGCTTAGCAGCCCAACCCCATAGCCACTAAACAACCATGGCAGGTAATTCTTAATCTATTTTGCAGCTGTACGCCTTTTATGATATTGAATATGCAGGAAATGTGGTGAAAGTAAGTTTTCAATCAACAGAATTCATTGGCATCTGAAAGCATTAACAAAGGAGAAACCAGGAAACAGACAGGGACACTGACTTGCCTATCCTGCATGTGCATTGAATGCATATGGTGCATTCAATTAATGTCTCAGCTGCACATTGCACCTAGCTTTCCATGGTGCTATCTTCTCCCACCGGCCTCCTCTTTTCCATGTGCCTTTTTAACATGCTCTTTCCCCTTTCTTTCTTCACTAGCTGTTACTGTCGAATGTGCATACTGTTGTGAGGACAGGGTGGGAAGTAAAAACAACCAGTGTGCAAGAAGGAACAGTGATTGTCAGGTCGTGTATACACGACAGCCTTCTATCAAATTTGCATCACTGCAGTGTGCTCTTCTCTCCCCATATGCAAAAAAAGAAAGGGGTGGGGGGGCACAATAGGGCCAACAGCCGCAAATGAGAGCCGCAAATGAGAACAATGAGTGTTGCGGGCGTTTTGAGGTGGCACAGGCAACATGGTGCATGGCTGTTATTAGAAGGAGTTTTTGATTTTAATGTCATACATGTGCTGCTTGGCAAAGATAAAATTGGCAGGACATAAGCTGGATTACCATAGGTGAGTCGGCACTCATGTCTATCTTACTCCATGGGAGCAACTAACAAAACTGCCAGGCCATCAGTAAAATTTAGCATGCTGCCTTCTACCATGACAGCACAACTGCTTGGGTGGTTGAATGGAAAATTATTCTACCTCAAGGATACAGTGAAACACAGAAAATGTGCAGATTGCGCTGAACACATCAGATAAATAAAAACTCATTATGGGTTGCAATTGCACAGGCAACCAGATTTTTCTTGAAAATAAAAAAATATATAAGTAGGTTAGTTGTCCGAGAGTCGATTTAATAAATGCCAGTAAATAGAATATCATTTAGTTCTCCAATTTTTTTATGTGTCGGCATTTCCATGCAGTCTTGGTTCCCCTTCAATCATGCACATCGCGCTTCAGCTCACATTGAACGCAACTGTAAACCAATATGTTACACTCACCCTTCGTAGCAAAAGTGTGTCCTGAATGTAGATGGAGATGTACACCTGATTCAGGTTGACGTATAGACGAGTGAACATGTACAGGAGGGCAACCTGAAACAACAGCCCCAAATTAGGTAACGCTCAGTCTCCAAATATAAAGTGCACCTTTATAGTCCTGGCTCCTTAGGCCTTATGTGCAATAAAATTGCCAGTCTGCACTCTGTCCTATCTCATTCTCGTCATATTTTGTGCAGTACATCACTTGTACTATCTCTTCAGGCTCAGATATGAACTGCCCAAGGGGAAAGGCAATGCAAAAGACAGCGTGCGAATGATCAGTCACTATTAGTACGATTCTCTGATGTTTCTGTTTAATGACACTAAGGGTTACACACAGTACAACCTCGTCCATATGTTATGAAAAAAACATGAGAAAACAAAATGTGTCTCGGGTCACCGAAGCTACACCAGCTCAATCACGTCAGCGTTGGTGCCAAGAAATTATACGTAATGGGATTGTGTCAACATGGTTCTACTGTACCAACTGGGAAAATGTATGATTCTAAGTAACTAAAATATCTGACACTCAACTGTAGTTGACATCTACATAATGCAAAGCGTTGTGCGAATTGTTGCGGCATGAGGCACGAGTTTCTGACGCCCGTTGAGCTGGTAGGGCTTCGGCAGCCTAAGACACGTTTTGTTGTTTTCCTGTTGCGTAGTATATTAAGATGGTGATGGGAAACCAAACAAAATCAAGCTGGTGGGCGACGCTAGATGCCACTGGAGCAGAACGTGATGATGACATCGTGCTGCCTGCTGCGGGAAACAGTAGCTCATTTGGGTTATCGCCTACTAAAAGCATGCAGTACACTTCCAGTAGCACTATGCCCCACAACAGTAGGGTCGGCAACGATATCTGTGAGGTGTGTGAGAATGTAGGAGGAGATTTGCTGGTACCGGAACAAGAAACTGAATGCGCCGGTGTTTTCGTGTGAGACAGGCGGGGCGAGTATTGCGGGAAAGCTGATGCAGCAGGCAACTACTGTTCTCGATTGCATGCGCCTCGCGCTTTTTCTTGCTTGCACGAGATCTAGCAGCCGGAAAATGTAACATATGATCGCAGTCTGCAGCAGGGAAAGGCAGCGCGTTTGGATTATCACCTATTAAAAGCTCCCAATGGCATGCACTGTCAAACAGATAAGTGAAGATGCTTATTGAAATAGAGTTGGTGGCGATAGCTGAGGTGGGGTGCGACAGCCCAGGAGTTTTGCTGGTACCAGAATAAGAAACTGAGTATGCGCCACCATTTTCATATGAGACGGGCAGGCGAGTATTGTGGTGAAAATGCCGCAGCAGGCGGCTACTATTCTCGATTGCATGTGCCTCCCACATTTTCTTGTTTACATGCAATCTAGAGGCCTGAAAAAGTATTGTACGATCACGGTTTGCCGATATACTGAACTTTGGTACTGAAAGATCATTATTCTTGGGAATGTATGAACCGGTAAAGAATAAGCATAACTCAATTGGGTAATTTTGTGTGTTCTCGATTGCAAACACTGGTGCTGGGAAAACATACGTAATGGGATCATATCAACGAGGTTCCACTGTACTACACAGCACAGTTTTCTTCTACTCAGCACATATCTGAGCTTAAAACCTTAAACGCCCACATAATTTTTAGGAGCATGAAACCAGGTTGTTAAATAAAACTGTTTTCATTACTGGCATTTAATGCAAGTGATTATAATTCAAAGTCTGAGAATACTAATCTTATAAAAGCAAACTTTGTGGGGTTCTTCAAAAAAATTGATAGTCACTTTAGCATACGCCAAAGAGGGTGAAGGCAAAAGTTTGCGCGTTCAAGAGACATTAATTAAATTACTTGACATTCTCATCCAAATGCGTTGATACTTCTTATTGTTGTTTTCCCACCAAAGGTCATGGGTCTGAGTGCCTTAATTTACACTACCTTAATTAAATGTGCCTTAATTAACTTCACCCAAATTAACAACAAAGGTCGTGGGTTTGAGTCCCATCAAAGGTCAAGGGTTTGAGTGCCTTAATTAACTATACAATAATTAACTGTGCATTAACTGTCTTAACACCAAAGGTGGTGGATTCAACTTTCACATAAGCTCGAGGGTTCGAGTGCCTGAATTAAATCTATCTTAATTAACTTTGCCTTTCTATTTTTTGGCATGATGAGCTGAATCAGAGCCAGCTGTGGAAGAAGATGACGACGAACGCGAGAGCAGTGGCACAAGCACGAGGGGAAATATGTAAATGCTGGCATGATGAGTGGCATCAGAGCCAGCTGTGGAAAAAGATGACAATGAACATGCAAGCAATGGCATGAGTGTGTGGTTTGCACGAGGTGTGCTCACATGATTTTCTGTACCACACACTGTGTTTTCCAGATGATCGGGGGCATGAACCACTTGAAGCACCCCTCACCAGGCCCCATAGCGAATTTTGGTTATACGCTGGAAGTTGTTATGTGTCCTCTAGGAAGCGTTCTGCCGTAAAAATTTTTCAAATTGGCTCTTTAATAGCGGAGATACAAATATTTCAGTGCTGCAAACCCATGATTTCAGGAGGCAAGCTCCACTGCCAAGCGAGACACTCTCTCCGCTGGTGTAGCCTCTGCAAGTGAAAGTGCTTCCCTGCGTTCTCCCATACCGGACCTGGAGGATACCGTGACGCATACGTCACAAGTCCCGCTTTCATTTCTTTTTTTTTTTTTTTTCTCCTCGCATTTTTGCGGCACGGTGCATTTCCGCCGACAGCGTCGCACTTCAGCCAACAGCTTCGCACATGAGCTGTTGCAACTGTCGCGTTTCGCGCAACGCACGATCTTGCGTGCTGTGCACGAGGACACCTGACTAGCGGTGTAAGTCAGTGCTACACGAATACTGAGGCAGACACAAGAAGATCACAGAGCATGATCTACACTGGCACACAGTAGAAAATGACATAGTTTTGGCATCTGCGGGCGCGACCGCATGATGTGGGAACAAGCAGACGAAACGGAAGTGCATCTCTCTTGTCACGGTGCGAAGTAAAACAAAAACATGCAGCCATTTGGTTTGTGTGTTTTATTATTTCTCTAAGCTTTACTTCGCCTATTCAAGCAACATATTGCAAAAATAACAGCTGTTGCCTTGAACAATTCTCAAAGTCAAGTGTCACTACAAGCAACGTCACAGCACGAACATGTGTACGTAAGTGCACTAGCATGTGTACGTCATCCACCGGCTTGGAGTGCGGCGGCCACAAGGAGAAGAGAAAACGGGTTTGGTTTAAAATTTCCGACCTTTCTGTGGCCTGTAGCGATGTAATACTTTGCAAACACGATCGTTATCATGCATCGTATGCTCTGCGCTTGGCTGACCGCTCAAAATGGCCAGACATGGTGAGCGGCCCTTTAAGGCTTTTGCCTTAATAAGCATAAGTTCAACGATATCTTTGTCTCGTTACATACCCTGCCTTACTACACAGCCAAAAGCACTAAGGCCATTTCCCAGTGAAAGCACTTCATCCATAAAATATCTGAATCATGTCCCAATGTCCAAGCACCATTCCGGAGACAGGCAGGACATCCGCCAGACATCCAATTTTGGATATCCTAGCACGAATGTCCTAAGGATATCGCACATGGACTTATTTCAGATATCCTACCATGGATTTCTCAAGGTGCTCCTACATGGGCTTTTTTTTTTACATACACGTGAATATTTGTCCTCCAACTGATGGTGAATTCCAATCGCAGATTCGGAGTACTTCTGGTAGTAGTTTTTCTGCTCCTTGCAGAGAAAGTCTATTCTACTGGGAGATTGAGAGTGCTTCCGGTATCTTTCAATGGCAGATCGGCAGCAGCTACACCACTAGATCCACTCCACGGAGCAGCGCTCTTTACTCCGCAAAAATTGATAGTCGACCGGAAGTTGCGTTATGTCAGGCCACCCACAGCCAAAGTAACGCTGTGGTACCGCTATGGTGCGCACGCCCATGAACACAAATCGCGGTCTGTTGGAAGCAATGAGTGGTGCTTCGCGTCATCGGCTTGCACTTTTACTGCTTACGGAGAGCAATGATTCATCTTGCCTAAGTTACAAATCGAACAATGGGGATTCAAGTAACAAAGAAGCTTCAGAAGCTACTGTATTCAAGCAAGCTTTCGACATCCATGTTTTGAGCGCCAATGTAGAGACTGAAAGTAGCATGTTTTATCAACGATGTCGCTACCCAGCATTCAGATGAAGAGGTAACAACAGCTCCTTTTCGGAAGTTCACATTGTAACAGCCTTTACTTTCGTTGATGAAATGCAGTTCCGAAGGCACTTCAGGCTGTCTTGATGTGTTGCCACCTAACTGATCGTGGGCTTCGCAATGTCTCCAATGTTCCCGACACGCAATCACCACGGACGAGAGAAGCAGACTTACATGCAGTGTTGCTTATGTTAGAGTGCAGGAGACTAAAAAGAAACGGGAAAAAAGAAACTCACGCGTGCGAGTTCAAGCCGAAAAGGCTGAAGACGACAAAAAATGCAAGCAATGCTGGGTGCATTTGAAAGGGGATGTGTGCTAGTGCCCCTTGCCAATTGCTCTGGCGATAATGCCTGTGTTTCAATCACAGATTTCATTCTGATGCCCTCCGCCGTAGCGGAGTGCTCTGGCACAGAGTTCGTCAACCACTCTGAATTCGCCTTTGGAATTCACTATGAGGCTTTGTGTTTGAGTTTCCTCATAACAGAATTATATTTTCGTGCATGTTCAAATTACAATCTGAAGCTCTCATGCCTGCAGCTCGTGTGTACACCATACCTTACAAATTTTCTGATGCAATTTACTATGTGAATTTGAATAAGTTCAATAAGCTACTTGCACTTGGCAGAAGGCCTAGAAAAATGAGCAGAATTGCCCTCCCGCACATGTGATGCGCACATAATGTAAGCACACAATGTATCTGTTCTTGATGCATGGACGCTCTACCCATTGCATCTGTCATGCAGTATGTGTTGCAATCGACATTATGGTAACGCTGTGTAAAAGACCGTGTTTTATGCGTTCGTAAAATGCACACATCATGTTCCTATGATGTCCCTCGCAGACATGCAAGCAATGTCCGCAGAACACAAAGTAAATCCGAATGGTCATTTGAGGGATGCCCGCAGGACGTATTTGACGCGTTCTTAGGATATCCATGTCCTGGCAGTAGATGTCCACAGGATATCCATAGGATGCCATTGTTGTTACTTTGCTATAGAGACTCCTTAAAAGGCATTCTCCCTAAGCTAAATGCAGTTACACACAAGGAAATAAACAAATAAATAAAAGGGCCAGGCAAGTACACACCAGGTAAAAGCCTTTCTCCCTGAACCAGTCTTTCCACACAAAGTGGTGGGAGCGGTCAAGCACCAATGACCGGATGTACTCGTCCGTATGACGAGAGCGGCTTTCCCGGCGTCCGCCTCGTGATGGATCACGAACAACCAAATGGAAGATGAGTGAGAAGAAGGCCCCAATGGCAACCTGCAATTAGAGACAAAGGCATTTTCTTGAATTCTTGAATGTCACGAATAACTTGCATGCAAATACCCACGCTATGACGGTATCAAACTGCATGGCTACATGCTCAAGTAAGAGAAGTCTCAATCACAATTCAAACTCTATTTTTCATTCTCACTAGCAGGTCTGCTCCTACGTTTTCTTTTTTTTTAGCTGTTGATCAAGCACAAGATTAAGAAACGGTTCCATTGTAACAGCAACACACACATTAAAGGCACCATGGCTTATTCTAAGAAAGCATTCACCCCAAAATACTATCAAAAGTGGCTTTAGAGCAATTTATTACAAAGGATGGAAAGTCTTAGGGGGCTTAATTAAATCACACCTGCCATATAACAACCCTTTCATTTTCTCTCACAAATATTTAAGTATTTGAAGGTACCGGTATCTATATGTCTGCCTTCAGGCCTAAATTTTTCAAAGTTCTGCACAGCAACAATAAAAAACAATAAAAAGAACTTCAGTTATGGAGTTCGCAGTTGAATTCCTTTCTGGAGTACTCAAATAAGTAAAAGATAAACAAAATTCTCTGATGAGCATGCATGACGTCAACTGTTCCTCTACTGCTCCAAACGAAAAATCTCACGAACTTGTGATACATGGCTGAAATCTTTGGTGGATTTCCTTGCTGCAAGCTAAATTTAGCAGAATGAGAAGATGGAAATGCGAGCATTCAAGAGCTGCCACACAGGCTGTTAAATAAGCCACTATGCTGATAAACCAAATTATTTAACAGGGAGAGGCGGGCTAGTTGGTAGTCGTTATTGGAATGCATTATGTAACCGCGCAAACGAAAATGGACGAAGAAGGAAATACACAGAACAAGAGCAGAACTTCAACTCAGATTTACGCCAGGAAAGTCACACATTTATACATGTATCATAATCACACTTGATAATCATCGGACAACCATCACTCGACATGCGGGCATGAGTGGCACAAATTTCTATATAAATAATCTAACTCTTTTTCACTCAGTGACACTGAAGAGCTGCTTACGCAGCTGCCAGATTGCATTTTTATACATTAAGCTTCATAGATTTCTCGGCTCAGTTCTGACGCAAACATCTTCAATACTTTTGTGTCGCGGAACCTAGGCACGCAATTACGACAGTGGCGACAATGGTCAGCCAGTTTGCCACCCCCCACAAATCCTTCTACCCTTGCGCGGTGCTCCTGCAGTCTGATGTTTAAACACCGTCCCATCTGCCCTATGTAGCTGTTGCCACAAGAGGTGGGTATCTGATACACTACCCCTATTCTGCATGGGACGAACCTGTCAACATGCTTGATACTGCATTCATTTCTTATCTTCCTTCCCAGCACCATGTTGCCAATGCCAATGTCGAGTGATGGTTGACCAAATTATCCATGTTCACATGAAATGCCTGTTGTGCTAAATAAACATAGCCGGATGCGTGAGTCATGAATGCTTGTTAATCTGAGCCATGCATGCAACATACTGACGTGGCCCTAGATCTGGCCCTTCTGCTGCATGCGTTCGGAAGGTTTACAATGGCCCAGCAAAGCATATCACCCCCAACACAGACATCTGTGTAATGTGCCTCTGGTATACCACTCCACTTCATGTAAAGCGGGTACAGTAATACTGCAGAAGCTACGTAAATAGCATAGTCACAGGAATGCATCATTCTGGCATAAATTCTTGACATAGTTCTTGACTTTGACATAAATCCTTGACGTATAAGAACTACACTGGAAACTCATTATAATGAAGCCAAAGGGTTAGCTGACATTATTTCATTATAGCCATTACTTCATCATATAGATTATTGCCCTTTACTGCAGTATATGCCCAATGGCCTGCACAACACGCGAAGAAGACTACAGTTCCGCAGCCTGCCAAACCGCTATGCGGCTACGTATGTGGTGAAATTTTCACGAAACAACAGCAATAGAATCTCCAGCGTGTGCAACATGCAAATTTTTGGCACCAGATGCAACAGCCTTTACGATACTCTGCTTCTGTTCCAAGATGATGGTCCTTCACTTCCAGTTCCTACCGGGTGTGAAATTGGCAAAAAAGCAATGCGTTTGAAGGCAACAGCTAGCACAGTGCGATGCGAACAAGTCCGTCGTGTTCAAGCAGCACAAGGCACACAACATGGTGCACTGAATGTGGAGCTGGGGTGGTATTCTTGCTGGGGCAATGTTTATGTGACAATTGATTCTTACATTGTGATTGCAACATACGAAGTTAGCCTTATGCTAAATTATGTAGCACATTGCAATTTTGTGTTGCGCACGCAGATAGTGTGAACCATTACTCTAGCTTCTACAGCATGGTCTGCTATGTATGAAATGGTTGAACACGTTCACCTGTAGAAGAAAACAGTCAAATTTATTCCTTATGTGAATGCCCCTTCAATAGTGCGTCTATAATACCACAAAGCAAAGACAAAATGAATGTGCCCAAAATCAAAAGGTGAGCACTGACCACTATGAGGACAATGTCTCGGAAAACATGGCCATCGGGAGGCCCAACTTGAGCTTCGTGGTCTGCACCTGATATGCCCAGGGCGGCCCAGGTAACTGTGTACACAATTATGTTGCTCGCCACTGTCCAAGCATAGCTGCAGACCAAAAGAAAACAGTGACTTTGGTGAGAATAAAGATAAAGTGAACGTATGACTAGAAAATACAGCAGAACACCATCATGCAACAAACCCACATTATGAACATGAGCAACCAATTGGACTTAATGTCCTGAAGGAAGACCATGAGAGCCACTGCAGGGTGTAGCACTCTGGATTAACTTTAACTGCCCAGGGTCATTTAATTTCCACAAGTGTTCTTGCATTTTGTCGTCATCAGAATATGACAAGCCCGAGTTACCGGTTGGTGTCAGAAACCAAACCCATAACTTAGTGTTACCTTAATTAGTTATTTGCACAATATGTACCTACCCGGCCTCAAGGGCACTGCTGGGGGGACAAGCAAAACATAAAACTGGTGCACAACGACACCCATTCTAAAAGCAGAAGAAAATATACGTTGTACACTTATATACGAAGGTACCTACATCCATAGCACAACTAGGCATATGTACACGCACAAGATACTAAAGCAACACATAGCAATGATATAAAGGAAATATACAGTAAGTGTACTGAAGAGAAGCATGTTGAATTTCAAATAAAGCAGCAGATTTAACTGAAAAATTCATATCACAACTGAGAAAAGAATGCATCACTGACCAGATCTTCTGGCAAGTGTTTCCATTCTGTCACCCTTTGAGGGGAGGAAGAATTAGGCAACATGAATTAGCAACAGCCTTGTCATTGCGCGGTACGCAACAAGTGTCCTCACCGCATCGCATTGAGCTCGACCCTCTCATGAGGGATGGGCGTGATGTCTGGGATGAGAGACAGGTGGGAGATTTGGGTGGACGCCCAGCCGAACTGGAAGATGATGATGAAGGCCGCATAGTAAACAAACTCTGCCTCCTGGCTGCTCGGGTGGCTGCCCAAGGGCTTCGAGAACAGGAACGGGAAGCTTCCAACCACACACAGCGTGCCTGCATTACAAAGAGCTGGCTAAGTTTTCTGTTTCTGACTGCCACCCCCAAAAATTCCTGAGCTGCCACAGCCAGCAAGTGAGGCAAACAGGTAACAGACAAGCTGCACATTCAAACAAACAAAGGGGCCACTGCCCCACATGGTGTACAATATGTGCCTAGTTAGCTATCATAACATTCTAGGAAAGCAGGAGAGGTGAATGTATTGGCTCCTTACACCTTATTCACCATGTTCCATTTTGAAGAAAGATTCTTACGAGTGGCTCTTCTTAACTTAGTGTTGCAAGACGACTCGCACCAGTTGAGTTTTTCTCAACTGGTCTAATTACCATTGGAACCTCATTTGTGCAAGTCTTTAAATGAGCACATACATATCCTTCGTTTGCATGTTTGTGCTCAAAGCAACAGCAGCCCAGCCTCGTCTCAGTGATATCACACTGGTTAAATTGTCTATACCTTGGCAGTGCCACCATGTTCACTTGTCTGTCAAAGTAATACAACTTTCACGCTTACAGTAACAAATGCAGACATAACTAACACACCACAAACATTTTAGAAGCAGCATTGGCTCTGTTTTCCTCCCACCAGGCACATATAACACCAGGATTTCACAGTTTTTAACTTTGATGGTAAATTATGATAACATTATCTACATTACCACATGTCTACATTACCATTATCTACATGTCTCACATTATCACCTATGCAACAGGTTACGCTACCAGACAGCGACACTCACTAGCTGTAACTCCATGTACAACATGTGTCAACTGCTTCAAGTATTCCTTTTTTCCGAGAATTATAGTAGATTGGAATAAGCTGGCCGATAAAACTGTAACACAGGACTCATTATCACTTTTCGAAACATATCTTTAACTTTTCTTTTTTTGTACTTGCTGAGATTGTTAGTGATAGCACTGTTTGACTGTATGATTGGGAAAGATCGCTGGAGTAACGTTAAAGGGCTTGTTTTTACGCCTGTGTTTTTTGCGCCTGTTTCTTGCGCCTGTTCTTGCGCCTGTTTTTTGCACTTGTGTGAAGAACTTTTTGAGTGCAATTCCCCATTTTTGTATTAACGCGATAGCGTTAAGGAGCTCGTGTCGCAGAAAAGCCGGTGTCGTCGGTGTCGGCGTCCGCGGCGTTGGCCGTGAGCGATAAATCACGGCAGGCACTTCATAAATAAAAAGCAACTTCCAAGATGGGCTGGGTGGGAATCGAACCAGGGTCTCCGGAGTGTGAGACGGAGACGTTACCACTGAGCCACAAGTTCGATGCTTCAAAGCGGTACAAAAGCGCCTCTAGTGAACGCGGTGTTGCTTAGAAACGAGCTGTTTCTAAGGCTCAGGCGTGCGTCGCTTGCTCAGGCGCACATTTCGTTGTCGCGCCGAACGCTGCGTTGCTCGACGCTCACCGCGTCCGATGCTGGGCGCGTAGTCGCTGCGCCGTAGCCCAATACCCCTTGGCGGGTCGACGGGAACGCTGTCGCGTTCCACTCTTGAAGGCGAAGCTTAAGTGTCCTCCAATTTTTTATTTTGTTTTGTGAACTTATTCGTGTACCACGCTGCTAAGATTTTGTTTAAGATTGCAGTATATATAAATAAATAAATGAATAAAACATGGTATGTGGCCACGTTCAGACACCACCAGAAGTGCAAGGTTAGGGGCCAAATACAGGCTATGGCCTTTTCGCCCAACTGTTACTAGATGTGCCAGATAAGATGGCTTTCAACAACATGACAGAGAATTTAGTGAACCAAATAACACAGCTTGTGCAGCATGCCAGACATGATGCAGCACCTGTGCCAAGTGACAAATGGTTACTACAGATAGAGGCGTGAAACGTATTGCTAATACAGAAAAACCTCGATCTAACGAGGTTCGTAAAATCAGCACTTTACTTCATTATACAGTTCAACTTCAATATAACGAAGTCAGTAAGATAGGCAATTTGCTTCGTTGCATCGAAAATTTCGTTGTATTGAGATTTGATCTTTTATGCAAATAAGTACAGTTGCTGATAGATTCTTCTTACAGAGAAGGGGCTGCAATATTTTACTAATTATTGGGCAATCAGAAAAAGAAAATCTGAATGAGAAAAAAATTATTTGGTTGCGATTCGTTCATGAAAGATACAGTTTGATGCCATGTCAACGATATCTTCACTTCAGCGATACGATGTGAAGCCAGCCACACTTTCACATCCACCCCGCCCTCGTGGCTGATAGTGTGACCTGCGGTGGGCTATCATGACAAGCACCAGCAGCGAGGAGCCAATGCTCTGTCTGCCTCTCGTTTCAACATGTTTCCAAAACTTGAGAAGGCACAGCCTCCAGCACAAAACACGCGGGAAGACAGCACATGATGCCACACTGTCTGAACTCGCCCAGTCCTCACACAAGCAGCAGATTACCTCTAAAATAGGGCGCGCGGGCTGCATATGGACTCAGCCATGCTGATAGCAATGAGCAGCCACATCCGCGCCCGAAAAGGATGTGCGCACCACCGTGGTGAGTTACCATATATTATCTAGGTATTCCTTCACGGCAGCAGTGAAGTTTCGTTATATTGAAATCATGTATAAACACACTTCGTAATATAGACGCTCAAAGTTCATGGGGTCTTATGGCCAAGAAGTTATAAAAACAGAAACAGCAATAAGAAGTTAACTACTTCGTTAAAAATTGAAAATTTCTTTACACAGTTGACTTCTGTTAATTCAATCTTGATGAGACTGATGAAACTGGTTGAATTATCCAGCAGGTCAAATCAAACAAAAGGCTGGGAAAAAAAAACACCGAAACATGCCGTTGATTCACTCGGTACTATTGCCTTTAAGGTCAGCCTTGCCGCATTACAGTCGTTTTATACGGTGAAGCATACCAAGTGGGGAAAGGTGCGACTGTTAGGGGATATAGCATGTGTTCCTTAATTTACAACCGCACATACGCCATCTTCGGTCACAGTACTAGCACCGAGACGTCTAGTAAGTTTACTGGCAGACTTTCAGAGCTTTAGATAGACCCCCGCTCTTTTGTTGGCATTAAACATCCTCTAACTTCCCGATTTAAAAAAAAAGTTTTATCGCCTCCCTTTTCACTAGCTTTCCCAAAATGCAGATGGTTTTTCTCCGTTTCTCGGTGCACATGCGTATAATTAAGGAACACATACTAGGCCTGGTTAACGGTCTCATATAGGAGACACACATGGCGGGCTAACCTGGGCACAAATCACCACAGGCACAACAGGCTGGCGCTCCGCTTGTCCCCTTTCATCTTTCCTTGTTTTCACTAAGCAACCATAACTTTTTATGGTCTACTGAGCACCACAGCAACATCAGAAACAGCTCCGAATGGCTGCCAGTATGCTTTTCAGGCAGGGGCAGATCCAGGTGCCTACTTTAGGGTGGGGGGGGATTGTGCAACTGACCAGACATCTGTAACCAAATGGTCATGATTCGTTCTCAGTTGCATCCCTTAGTGCATTTTTCATCAACATCTTGTAGACAAACATGTAACCAGTTTGAAAACAAGCTATTGACATCGATGGGCAAGGTCAAACCTTGCAGTAGTACTAAAAACTAAATACTGTAGAGACAGAAAAAGGAGGTGAAAATAGCACTTAACCTTTTCACTACCGAAAAAAATGTAGACACAAAAAACAGAAATGTTTTCAACATTTCATTTGAAACAGCTTCAAAATGTGAAGAAAGGAATTGCGAAAATAATTTCATTTTGAAACAGTACAAATGAGTGTCCACAAACATGGACATTAGTCGGGAGCATGGTAAAAATAAAAGAAACAATTTTACGCTTGTAAGTTCAAGAAAACATTGCATTTCATGCACCAAACTCTCAACTTTGCTTTGAAATCTCTGTTGCAGCATCGTATTGCATTTTCAATTTTACAATATTCTGGGAAGTGGTCAAAACCATTTTCTCGTATCACCGCCAGGCAGCTAGGCTGGTCGGGTCTCTAGAGCTGCTGGTCTACTTTCGTACCTTTATTCCCAGGCACCATTTGAATTTGGGACAGATCTAGTAAATATTTTGGCGACATGCTGCTTGAAAGACAGGAGAGACCGCACCTCTTTTTGTTGTAGGTGCAAAGCTGTCGCATCGCGAGAGTATTCAACCCATGCATTGTAGACAACAATGTCGAGACAATGTATGAGCATCCTAACGGCCCTTTTCTGGTATCTTACTTTCATCCTAGCATGTGAAATATACCTGTCGATGAGGTTCACTCCGCTCTTCAATTGGTTATATTCTAATACAATATCCCGGGTGTGGTACTAATCTTTTTTTCGTTTCAACCTTTGATGAGCACTTGCATGAAGACATAGGGTTTATTCCAACAGCACTGGAAAAGGAATTTATGTCTGTTATCTTTCCATTTGACCAGACACATACTTCTGTTCACACATACGAGGGAGGCTGATTCTTCATGGCTTACTTTGGTGCCACTGGGAAAGTTTACAGCAGCACCCTCAGTACGGTTTCGATTTACTCTTCCAATCATGAACTTTTTCTCGTGAAATAAGCAATTAAAAATTTTCAATGCAGTAAAATACTGATTTGTGAAAATATGTGACTGCTGCTCAGTTGTTTCCACAAGCTATATTAAGACTGCTCTGGCTAGGCCACTAGCTTTCATGTCATCAGAGAGGACTGTATCTTTCCCAGTGTATATAAAAAAAATCAAGCACTAACCCATCTGGGGAGGTCTAAACAAAATCCTGGAGATAACGCGCTGCAAAACATGAAAAAAGATGCGGCAAATCTCCAAACCCACAATTTCTGTCCACAAACATGGACACGCTTTCAACACGTCTGATAAATGCGAATTTTGGCTTTCAGTGCATTGAAACTTTGTTAAGTAATTCACAAAGGACAGTGCCATAAATGTTACCCACCGTATTCCATATAAAATAAATATTAATTGTGAAAACTTAAAAAACTTATGCCTTGGTCGCCGCGTGCTGTGCAAGTTGGTCACCGCCAATTTGTTTGCTTTATATCAGCCGCTGAAGGTAACTTGCGCTGCCCCCTTTTGGAGCATGAGTAAAGCACGCTCTGTGCGATGAAAGGCACGAGTTTGAATGACACTGAACAGTTTCTAGGTCTATCAATACTGATAGGTGACTTGCACCAGTACGATCTCCTAGCATAGCAGTGCAGAGTAAGGGAGCACATGTCTCTCAGTAAAGGAGGAAGAAAGGAAGGCTCCCTCCTTGTGGCCACCCTGATGGTCCCGCTTACTTAAACAATCTTTTACTTTCTGAAGGGGCAAAATTGGAGGTAGAGAGGAAGCGATTAGCTCGCTACCACAAAGGTGGCAGTTGCGTTAGCCAGTTTTGTGCCTAATAAAAAGATAGAAGTGAGGGGTGCTTTCTTCGCCGCAGCGGCCTAAAACATTCCATGTGTTGAAAAATCGCTGTCAAGGGAAGTGGAAGGGGGTGGGGGGGGTGGACTAGTCAGTGGCTTTGGAGGGGACGATCGCCTAACCGTCCCGCCTCCCTGGATCTGACACCATTATTAGGCGTCTATAGGTGCTTATACTGCAACCGGAGATGGCGCATGCACTCCTGTATAATTAAGAACCACATATTATATGGCCCGTGATAGTGGCCCCTTTCCATTCTTAGTACGCTTCAGCGCATAACACAGCTGTATTGCGGCGAAGCTGACCAGTTAAGTTCGAATTATTTAGCAATGGCTAATATTGAGACTGAAATAACAGAAGTATGGGCCCATAGAAATGTGTAGACGGTGGCTGGGACTTTCTGTCAGGGTCGAATTAACCAATAAAATTGAATTAACTGGAGTCAAATTACCGGACGTCTACTGTACTGAAGTTTGTTATATCAAGGTTTGTTACATCATTGGTTTGTTATATCACTGAAATTCTGAAATTCTGAATACTGAAATTCGATCTTTTGTGCTAAGTACAGTCACCAGCCTAATTTTTAACCCTCTCTCCCGCTCCATGGATGGAGCCGTAAAATTTTCCGAATTATTGGGCAATTGAAAACGAATTTCAATTAGAAAAATTTTCATTTTGTTGAACCTGAGCGGCAAAGATATGGTTTTACGCCATGTCGACAATATCTTCACATTGGTGGTATGAAGTGAGGTCTGAGGATTTTGTGTCCAATTTGCCAGCGCCACCACTAATATGCCCCACAATGGGATGATGCTGAGGGGAGCTTACACTTTGGCTGCTCCTCGCTTCAATGTGCCTCCAAAACTTTAGATTGCAAGACCTCCAGCACTAAACATGAAGACAGCACACATAAAGCCACAACCATCTCAGCTCACTCAAGCTTTGTACCTGCCGAAGCTTACTTCCAAAATAGAATGCACTTACAGCCATGCACAGCCATGGTCATGCTAGAGAAAGAGAGGTGTACTTGATCATGTTATTGCACGCTTGCAGTAACATTACACTGAAATCCTGTATGAACATACTTCGTTATATTGAGGTGCAAAACACATGGTGTTCTAGGGACAAGAAGTTAAATACTTCATTATATCGAGAATTTTGTTGTATTGAAGTTCATTATATAGAGGCTTAACTGTATGTGGTGACAACTAATAATGTGTTACATTTGCAGACTGCATTAGTGCCATAGCAAAATAATTATTTACAGCCCCAGTTGATGTGGGTTCCACTATCCCAGAAATTTCTAGAGTCAGCACCACCAGCATCGGTTTTATAACACGTTGTGCACATCTTCTTTGGATAAAACCGCAGTGGTTCCACGAGGGAAATGCACCACAATGCACCAATTGTAGCTGGCTTTGGATCCAGATCTTATGGTGCTTCAGTGTCATTCAAGCTTGGGATTCTGTAGACAACCCTCTTTCATTTATGTGCATTTGTACACTTACTCAAAAAAAAAAAAACAGATGATAAAAGAAATGGTACTGAGATGTGCAGACATACCAATAAGATGCCACGTTTTCCGGCGGCCGTAATGACAGAGCCAGAAGTCATCGTCTCTATCCGACTCGATGCCAACAAATGGGGTGGCCACAGCATCCGCCACCTGGCCAACCAGCAGTAGTGCACCAGCCAGCGTCGGACGCAGCTGTCGCACGAACGTCAGGTACACCAGCAGATAGGTGAACCACATGGAGGCACACAGGTCATTGAGCACATGGCCAACACTGTAGGCTATCCGAACCCTGCAGGTCAAGCAAGGACAAGGGAAAGTAAGGATTAAGCAAATTCCTACATTCAGTGACAGGTCAAGAACGCCAGTGGCAAATGTCTATCAAAGGCAATGGGTACACCTGTGCTAGCCAATTGCCTCAGTGGCTTACTCCCTCCATTTCCTTCTTACTGTCCACAGCCCCTCGTTTGACTTCCTAAGACAATGCAGTGCTGTGAACCTCCTAACCCTGATGGGAGGCAAGGGGCCTGTTCACTCTAAATTGCTATGTACACTTCTACGAAAAAATTAACTGGGCCACTCTGCCTTCCATTATGCATCTTTTTGGCAGCTGCACACACCTGCTCACAATACTATAGTGGTCGGTGTTGAGCGTTTGTATGGAAGACACAGGATCTCAGAGAGACATGTTTATTGAGGTTATGCCACTATAACCGTGTTGCTTCAGGGGCTGCAAGGCCTAGCCTGCTTGACGTCCAGGAGCGGGTAGTAGAAAAGGAGTTGCACTACAGTGTAGTGGCGCTGTGTTCATATAGGAGGCTTACGAAAAGGGTTCTACTCAAATTGAGGACGACGCAACGAGCTATGGAAAGAAGAATGATAGGTGTAACGTTAAGGGATAAGAAAAGAGCAGATTGGGTGAGAGAACAAACGCGAGTTAATGACATCTTAGTTGAAATCAAGAAAAAGAAATGGGCATGGGCAGGACATGTAATGAGGAGGGAAAATAACCGATGGTCATTAAGGGTTACAGACTGGATCCCAAGGGAAGGGAAGCGTAGCAGGGGGCGGCAGAAAGTTAGGTGGGCGGATGAGATGAGATGGATGAGAAGTTTGCAGGCACGGCATGGCCACAATTAGTACACGACCGGGGTTGTTGGAGAAGTATGGGAGAGGCCTTTGCCCTGCAGTGGGCGTAACCAGGCTGATGATGATGATGATGTAGTGGCGCCATCTGGAGGTTGCTCAGGTAACATCCTCCTCTGGTTGAAATTTGGCGTCATAGACTATGAAGTCACTGAACCTCTTTGGTAGAATGGCGACCCACCTTGGACGTAAAGGAGTTGATGCTGGGTTCGCCTGCTGTTGTAACTTGTGCATTTCCGTAAGCAGTGTGGTCACCTTAGTAGCTTTCTCCACACAATCTGGATTTCTGGCCTTGGGTGGTTCAGAAGTCTCAGGCTGTTGACTACAGTTGTGTAGACTAGTGGGCGCATTACCACAAAGGCATGGTTGAAGCACTTCTTGAATGTGCACTCTGTTGTGTCTTAGAGTGCTGTTGCCTACTTGCACCTTGTATGATCGAATACCACATTGTTCCACCGCGGTGCCCTTTGACCATGTTACATTAGCATGGGGAGAGGCTGCAACATTTTGTCCTTTTCTCAATGGGTAGAGATCTTTTGCAAGCTTGTCATGGTGGAGTGTCATGGCGTGTTTCTTGCAATCCAAGAGAGGCTTGGCATTTATAACGTTTGGCTCCAGCAGTGTGCTTGTCATGGGAAGGAGTGCCTGCATTCTTCTGCCCATGAGGAGTTACGCCAGACTGGCATTAATATATTGCAGGGGTGTATTGCGGTGGTTCAGAAATGCAAGTTGCACATCACTGCCGCTCTCCTCAGCCTTCTTGCGAAGCATCTTTACATTCTTCACTGTTGATTGAGCCATGCCATTTTACCTTGGGTAGCCTGGACTTGATGTCGAGCGTCCAAAGTTCCACTCTTTGGCAAAGTTACTGAACGCTTCACAAGAGAATTGAGGGTCATTATCCATTATAAGAACTTCTGGCACACCATGTTTAGCAAGATGCGCCTTCAACTCGCGGATAACACAGGCTGCTGTGTTATCCGTTAAGAGTCCCGAATCGACCAGCTAGCCGTCTCCATCGACGCCCTTCGGACGTCCTCTCATGACCAGCGTGGCCCCTCCTCATGCCCCATCCGCCATCCCTCTACTTCAAGGAGTCCCCGCTTGCGCAGTCCTCAAAGCTGACCTATTTGCTGGTACCACCACACTTACCAGCACTGCGCCCACCATTGTAAGTCCCCATGCCAGTGGTCCGCAAATGCACTACGATATCACTGACGGCAGCCTGTGACCTCGCCTTACAACCCGGCCACCTTTCTATCAACATGGATTGCATTTACAGCCTGCGCTTCCTTGTGGACAAGAGTGCCAAGGTCAGCGTACTGTTGTCCTTCAAGTGTGACCGCGCTTTTAAGTCACCTGGCCCTATGCTCCGTGCGGCGAACCTCCATCGCCACGTATGATCTACGGTCCCTCACTCTTGACCTTGGCCTGTGGCTCATGTTCCGGTGGATCTTCATCGTTGTTAATGTCAATCAGCCTATGCTTGGCTCTGACTTCCTGACCCATTTCGACCTCGACATCAGCATGCGCTGCCACCGCCTGAATGACAGCAAGAAGCAATTTTCCATCCCTGGAGTTCTGTCGGCTGTCGCTCCCACTGGCATCCGCACGCTGATTCCACCATGCCCATATGCTCATATCCTTGAAGACTCCCCGGAGGTGACAAGGCCCTGAAGTTTAAATCATACACATAAGCACAGCATAACCCACCACACTGTCACGCATGGTCCACCCGTCGCAGCTTGTCCGCACCGCCTCTTCAGTGAGCATCTGTCCATTGCTAAATGGGAATTCGAGCATGTGCTCCAGCTGGGTATTAATCACCCTTCATCCAGCAGCTAGGCCTCCCCATTTCATCTGGTGCCCAAGAACGATCCAAATGACTGGCATCCGTGCAGCAACTGACATGGTCCATGATAGCTATCCCCTTCCACACATTCAACATTTCACAGGCCACTTGGAATGATGCAAAAGCTTTAGTAAAGTAGACTTTGTTAAGGCCTATCACCAAATCCCCGTTGAGCCTGCCGATATCCCAAAGACGGCCATTACTGCACCCTTTGGCCTGCTTGAGTATGTGCACATGCCCTTTGGGATACACAAAGCAGCTCAAACGTTCCAAAAATTCATTGCCGAGGTAACACATGGACTCCCGGCTGTATTTGCCGACATTGAGATGACAAAAATAAAGTTGGGCAGTGCATGCTCAGGGCACAAGGTATCAAACGTCACTTACAGCGAACACATAGACAAGAGACCAAAAGGACAACGAAGACAAGTGCTGTCTTCGTCGTCCTTTTTGTCCCTTGTCTATGTATGCGCTGTAACTGACGTTTGATGCCATAGAATACCAACTAGCCCGCACCCAAACCTTGCTTCAGGGCACAAGCACAGCACGCGCTAGTCCATTCGAAAAGCCTGCTACACTGGTCCTCTGGTCCTGGCATTCCGCCGCAACCTCTCAGTTTGCGACAAATTCACTACTGTCTGCTAAACTGAAAGGGAGGCGAAGCCATTTGAGAAATTTCATGGGTGTCTGGAATGTAGTTAGGAAATTAGATTGTTCATCCAGGATGCACTGCCAGAGTCAATCACATAGGTCAAACTTTGAGAAAATCTTGGCCTTTGCAACCTCTGGCAAAATGTCATCCAGGACAGGTAGCGGGTGTCATTTGCATTCCAGAGCATTATTGAGGACTTGTGGATCCATGAAGATCCTCATCTAACTGTTTTTCTTTGCAGCGACGACCATCCAGCTGATGCATGAAGTAGGTTCACTGACACTCTCAATTATTTCACGTTACTTCATGTGTCTTGGTGTCTTTTCGAGTTGTGGCTGGATGCTGACAGGGATGCGGGAGTCTGTGACTGATTTTGGACAAACTGACTGTTTGGTTACAAGGTGTACTTTCCCAGGCAGCAAGCCTAAGGACTATCCAAAGACATCCGGATACTTGAGAAGGTGCAATTCATCGAGGCTTTTGTGTATTCCTCACAGACACTGGCAATGACAGTAATGAGTTTCATGGCTTCAGCTTTCTTCCATCCAATAAGTGGTGTGAGGTCATCCTGCACAACAATGAACTCTGCAGCATGTTCGTATCCATATGGAGCGATCACACTCAAGTTGGTCTTGCCTATTGGTATCACTTTTGCCCCATTCCACATGCGTAGACTTGTTGATGTCAGCTTTATCTGATGTGATGGGACATTCTTCTGCGTAATGACATTAACTGCAGCTTCACTGTCATCCTGAAACTACACTTTCCTTCCATTGACATCTAATATCATGAACAATGGGTCTGATGTGCCACTTCGAACCAGAAATATAACAATAGAAGCATTATCTAGATGTTTCAAGCTGGCGATGGTCTTACTGCTTCTGCATACATTTGCGAAGTGGTTGAGCTTTCTGCAGCTGTTACATGTTTGCTCCCATGCTGGACATGCGCTCCTTGTGGTTTCACGACTTCCTCCACAATAATTGCATGTTCGCACTGTTCTCCTTGCTGCTGGCTGCTTTCCTTTGTTGACGTCTGCAGTTGACAAGCGGCTTTTATTCTTTGTGACAGGGTGCACATCTTTGGTGGACGCGGCTGCCTCTGAATACCTTCATCTGTCACTTTGTTGTTTCGTGCATGAGGTGCACCTTGATAACTTTCTCCAGTGAGGGGTCTTCCAGCTTCAAATTGTCAGCGCAATCTTTTGTTCCACAGATAATCTGGTCACATATCATCTTCTCCTTTAATGACTCAAAGTTGCACTCTTTGGTCTTCAGCTTTAGATCCATCAGGAAACTGTCGAAGTTTTCATCTGAAAATTATAATCGGTTGCAGAAGACATAACGGGAGTAGACTTCGTTTTGCCTCGGCAAGAAATGCGCATCAAACAGTCCTGCCACATGCTTGAAGTCAAATTCTGGGTGCAGTTGCACCAGAGTTGGTTCTCCGAAGCTGAGTGTGTTGTACACATCGGGGAGATTTCATTCTCCGACCTTGAGAAGAAGAGCAACTTGCCTTTCCAAGGATGTGTCAGCAGCATCGGTCACTTTCAGGTAGAGCATGAAGGCTTGTTTAAATGTGCGCCATTGTTCTGCGGCATTGCCATCAACTTTGAATTTCAATGGTGGCGGTAGCCTGTCTATGCTGCTTGGCTGCTTCGCTCACTGGTCGCACCAGCGGTTTCAGTCATCCCACTTCTGACACCATATTGATTGCTTGTATGAAGGACACAGGATTTCAAAGAGACACATTTATTGAGGTTACGCCGCCACAAGTGCCTTGCTTCAGGGGCCGCGAGGCCTAGTCTACTTGACGAGAAGCCTGGGGGCGGGTCGTAGAGAAGGGGCTGCACCAAAGTGTGGTGGCACTATCTGGAGGTTGCTCATGTAACAGTCATCAAAGAAATTCTTTACATGAGATATGAAGGTGATTTCTCTCCTTACTGCTTTTCAAACTACTACAGTGCTTCTGTTTGTAGTGCAAACTGTCTTCGGTGTCCCCACTTTGACCGAACTTGCCTTTTCAAGTGCATTCTGCATAACTGTACCATCTTCATTGTTGCTGAACCACTCATTGCCTTCTCTTCTAGCCTTTTCTAGAAACTACTACTAACCTCAAGATTCCTAGAAAATGGGCACTTACTGGATGCAGACTACCCTCAATTCCATGACGGCAAGATGTGCACTAAAGCCACCTGGAGGTGCACTAAAATCACTAATAAGGATGATAATTAGGGTGTACTTATTAGACAAATTGATTTGATGCATGTGCAGTTTCTGATGTCCAATGCTGCTGCTAATAAGAGTTGTTAAAACAATCACTATTTAACCCCTTCCTCAATGTCTCAGAATACTCCTTCAAATCTGCTTAAAATGGTGCTAGCAACAGCATAAATTGAAGCACAAATAGAAAAAAACTGATCAAAATGCCTGTCATGCATAAATACACCAGAGTGTGAAGTGCAATCCCTTTTGGCCGATTTTTAAGCATACAGGAGTTATGGGAATCAATACTCCCAAACGTCCACCACATTGTCACAGGGATCACAGGTACGTCGACACAATAAGAGAGTATATTTTACAACATATACAAGGCTCTCAATACAATATGGCCGTCCAACAGCTTGCATAGCATTTGTTTCTCTCTCATCTTCTTCATGCTGCAAAGTACTGCTGCATTGTCAGCATGTTCATGCAAAAACACCTCATAACAGTATAATCCCAAATGTACATTTCAGAACCTCAATTACGCCACAATTACAAACATACGTGAACCTGGAAACACAATGGATTCTAGTAATTTTCAACTTGTTCATGTTTGGATTCATGCTGAGAGGACATGAAACCAATGCAATGTTTCCAAGCAGCTGTTATTCATAATGAAGCTAAAGAAGACTTACCGAAGTGGCAGCAGGTGGGTTCGTGGCATGGGGCCCCCAGAGCTAGCAACCACTTGGTCCCCCATGCTTCAAAGGTGAAACTGCACTTCACTACGTGCTTCACTTTCTCTCACTTCCTTGGTTCAGCAAGTGGCACCAGTAAATACAGCCTAAAACACCAGAAAAAGAAAGTATGCAAATTTAGATACTCACAATCTCAGGTAACACAGACCTCTACATCTTGTATGCATACAGTTGCCAGTTGACGCCACACTAAGCGACAGGAATTATTCATGCTGAACAAGAAAAAATACATGCATTGTTGCAGTAACTAGCATTACAACCATAAAAATGGCAATTATGAGAATGTAGCTACTGTGTCAATACCTAAACAGCAGAGAAAAACATGACAGCTAATACGGCACCACACCACCCGCCATGATGTCAACAAAGGCCTTCAGAATTTCTGCCAAGCTGAGGAATAGAAAGCCAATACAAGGATATCATAAGGTCAATCATAACTATGCATTTGGTTTATCATTTTATTAGCTTACAATGTGCCACAGTTGATAAGTTCAAGATGAAATAATCGCGCACAAATGCTGCTCCATGTACAAACGACAAGGCAGACAGAAACATATACCTTGTCTGAAAAACACAATATTTATGGCCAGACGTTAATGCCTTAATAATAATATTTGGGGTTTTACGTGCCAAAACCGCTTTCTGATTATGAGGCACGCCGTAGTGGAGGACTCCGGAAATTTTGACCACCTGGGGTTCTTTAACGTGCACCTAAATCTAAGCACACGGGTGTTTTCGCATTTCGCCCCCATCGAAATGCGGCCGCCGTGGCCGGGATTCGATCCCGCGACCTCGTGCTCAGCAGCCCAACACCATAGCCACTGAGCAACCACGGCGGGTAGACGTTAATGCCTTGTCAGCTGTAGCATGTTGTTTGCACGCTCCTGACAAGTGTGAAGGGAGCCACACTTTTGTGCTTGACTCATCCAGTTCACATTTTTGAGCCTAGTTTTGCCAATTAAGTGAAACTACTGGAGCTTAAAGGGCCTATAGGAAAGGGAGGTCTCACCATATTGTATTTAACATCAGATGATATTAAGATACTACTGGCAGTATTTTGGCTCATTTCATATATGCAAGGAATGTTCTCTTCTTCAGCTTCATTCAATGGCTTAAATTTTGCATGGCATACTCTCAGTGAAAAATAGGGAAGAGCGCTACATCATTCTGAATACATATGTTGTACTTAAAAGCAAAGAATACATTCAAATGACTGTTGGGAGCATGCTGTTGGGCACTCAATATTTTTTTTTCTCTCTCTTAATTGTTAAAATTGCCAAAAGCAGAAAGCTTTAAGAAGATATATACTCTTATATATTAATTAGTTCAGGATAACGCAAGTTAACAAATCAATATAAAAAACGATGTCATAACTGCTGTAAACTGTATCTATTTTGTGGGCTGATTATTATACAACAGTTCTGTGAGTATGACATGCAAAACTCAAGTGAGCAAAGTAAACCATTGTATGTAAGCCATAAACTAATGCACAGCTAGCACAATCTCGTGCATAATTAATAGAGCTAATTTTCTAAAAAGCATACTTCCTTTAGAAAAGCAGTCAGCAGCAAAAGGCTGTGACGTGGTCAATGGCACCAATTAATACTACTATTGTGACGTCATATATTTTTCCACTACTCATAATCGCTTTCAAGTCACCTCTTAATTAGTTCGAATTTCAGGGGGAAAAGAACAGAAGAATACGAAGAACAACTCTAACCTAGAAATGAAGGAAGCGAAGTGGCCTGTCGATCAAACGTAGCTGGACCGACCGCCGACGACAGTAGGCTCTAGTTGTGACGTCCGCGTCGTGCGGGAAAGACGACTCAACACTTCCACCATGATGCAGTAGATCTCCGCGCAGCAGTACTTCTCTCTGTGTCACAGATGGGAAGGGAACACGAACGCAAATGAAAACGACCAGAGACGCACACCTGGCGCGACAAAATTATGTGCGGTCTGCTTGTGCGAAAAGGCTATTCACGAACAGCTGCGCATACAAACGATCAGCGCGTGCTACATTCACTGTGACTGAACTATATACCTAATATGTATACATATGTATACATACGAACCTTTACGAGTGTGCAACCGAGCCGGAACACGTAGACATGTCCGATACGAAATTATGATCAGAACTGTACGGCGCGCGTGCGTTAATGCGACTATCACAAATGTTCAAACAGCCGGTCATGGGGACAGAAACGGAACACTTCAAAAGGGCACGACTCGGACGTAGTGCTTCGCTATGCGAGGCTCCAAACGCCGAGGAACAGATTGCATACAGCTGCTGGTGAGACTGCGTCGAGAAACGTTTGAGATGTTTGAGATGCGAGCGCATTACCGAGAGGGCAGCTAGCCTAGGCGCTGTCCGGGGATACATGACCGCCGGTGTCATCCAACAAGACAGCTCGGATTCCCAACAGTCGAATATCGCGGGCATCGCACACTTTTTTTCAGGCAGTGGGACACGAAAGTTTTAACTAGCCGAGCCAGCGACCGCTTGCCCTGCCAAATGATCAAACCCATTCCATAGTGATGTCGGCCAGAAGTAAGCGCAACACGTTAATTATTTTGTGTCAGTCGATCGTGTTTTCCAACCTCGACAGCGCAGTCTTTCGGTTTGGTCGCTTCTGCTGCCGGAACTTTGTCTTCAGGCCGGTTCTACATGGTTCGCCAGTCGCAACGCCGAAGCAAAGACGACTGTATAGTCGAAACCGGCGCTGCGCACACAATGCAGTGCGCCACCGGCCGCGCGCGTGGCTCGAGCTCCGGTTCCAATCTCACCCGCGCGACGGCCGAACGCCAGCGTGCCGTGCTCTTGCCAAGCAAAAAGAAGCAGCGCCTCGCCAGAGTTCTTTCGAAGCGCGGTTGACTTGCACCTGGCCAAGCGACCCTCAGCTGCACAAGAGCCGTCGCGCGATATCGTGGCGTTTCCTCGATTGTAGTATTAGTATATAAAACGCTGCGACTACCGTGATTGTCCCGGCGGACCAGCAGCGACGCTACACGACAGACCCCCACTTCGCTACGCGCTAGTCGGAAGTACCGCACCGCGAACCCCCTAAGCACAACCCCCTTGTAGAGATCGCGACGATGGCCAGTTACGAGATCGTTCTGTTCCTGCTGGCGCTCCTGATCGGCGTGGTGCTGCGGCGAGCCGCTCCGGTGGCTGAACTCGGCGTAGTCGAACAACTCGAGCGCAAGCTCAACAGTCTGGAGAACCAGAAGCGCAAGCTGAAGCGACAGCTGGCCGACTTCAGGGCGCGGGCGAGCAAGAGCGATACCAGGCTGCTCGAGGACACGTCGGCGACGCGCGAGGGCCAGGCGCAGGTGAGCAGCGACCACTTGCAGTCGAGCCCACGGCATCGGGCTTGAGCTGTCGTAGGGCTATGGTAGGTTGGGATAGGGTTCAGGCCCCAGCCCCCTAACGTACAGCTCCTCTAGTTCTTTAAAGCTATCATATCTTCTTGTTACCTATGGCCACTGAAGTCAATGTAAACTTTGAAGTGGAATTCTGGTGAAGCAAGCAAAAATAGAAAGGTCTCGCCAGTCTCACCACTGGAGTTTGTGCTACTACATTCCACATGGTTATAGCTGCTCCACACAGGATCAATTGACAATGAATTCCTAGGTAACCATGGCTTCGTCCTCCAAGGAAAAGCTTGGCAGCATGGTTAACAAAATCGTAGCCCTGCTAATGCTCACTTGTCCTCTATGCATTTGCTTGCAGCTTCAGTATATGCTTAACAGCAACAATTAGCCTTCATCTGCAGCTTGTTGCAAAGGGCCAGAAGGAGCATTGAAGTAAAACTAATCCCACAGCAGTGAAAGCACTGGAGCCAGTGGTGTAGCCAGAAATTTTTTGGGGGAAGGGCACCCATTCGACTGGGAACGGGAAGTGGGAGGAAGCGTGGGGGGGAGGGCGGTTTGGAAGGCCACATACTAACAAATTTTGGGGAGGGTGGGACACTTGCTTGGTGTGCCACCCCCTGGCTATGCCACAGACAGGAGTTAAATGTAGCCTCATTTCATAATTGGGGTGCACATGCACTTCCTGTCACATTTTCTTATTATCATAGCAATTTCTTTACCTTCAGCAATGCATGTGTTTGCATGTGACTGCTGCGCAACGACTTGTAATGTGCCGGTTCGGTTGCTTCTTGCTTTTATGAGTAAGCAAGCTATATGCAGCATATATGTTTTACGTGCTTCAAAGCTACATAAATGTGGTGAAAGCACACAAGAACACATACGTAGTGACCGAGCCATTGCTACCGCAGGTTGACACTCAACCTAATCCTGTGTATTCAAACAGCTTTGGTTGCATGCCACAAATAAAGCTTCTTGCACGTTGTATGCATCGAGTGGTGTAACAAGCAATGTCAAGCTGTTTTTATGTTGTTTTGTTCCATTTCAGATGTACGTAGATCTTGACAAACACCGTTCTGACCTTGAAGATGCATCCCACGAACTGGAAGTATGTGCACACAATCATGAAGAGGCAATGAAGCTTCTCCACTTTTGTCGCTCCACAGTACTTGAAAACCTTTCCAGTGCCATTGAACTTGCCGAGAGGCGCAATGCTGCAGTGTCAAAGCTGTACTTTGAAGTATTTGGTGAGACCAATGGCAATGTTCAGCTGCTCAGTGAACTCACTGATCCCTGGAGGCGATGGGCTGAACTGCTGGCCGTGCAGCGGGACCGCACAGACCGTGTCTTCACGCACTGCCTTGAAAGGGCAAGTCGCCACAAGAAGATAGAAGTTGAAGAACTGCCAGCCTCTGCAGGCTTTCAGCTCACATGGGTATGTCTTCTTGTTTCACTGCATGCAGCCAGGGTTGCCTAGTAGACAGTTACTGTGGCTTGTTAGACCGGCTTCTTTAAAGTAAGCTTGACTGTTAGTTATTAGAGGTTATTGCACACGCAGTTGCTTCGCAGATGCTCTGTATTTTAGGATATTTTTGCAGCAGAGATTCTCAGAACATAGTGCACAAATAGAGCCATAGAAAAGAATTTACAGCCAGTAAAACTCAAGCCTTCGGTAGTTAAGCAACGTGCGGTTGACCTCTTGTCAAGACATAATCTTGATAGGCTTGTCTGCAATGTCAAGAAAGCTAAATCCCTCACCTTAGAACTGTTTTTTTTCGGCCAAGACCCATAAACAAGAAATTCCTTTTCGTGCTATAGTCTCAGAGAAAGGGACGTGGCAGGTCTGTGTCGCTAGTTACCTACAGAACTGCTTAGCTTCACTAGTTTTTTCAGACCCCTTTTGCTTACGTAATTCTCAGGCACTAGTTCAGTATTTGAGAGAGGAAAATCCTGGTGATTGTACAGCTTTTAGTATAGATATCGAATACCTGTATTATTCCTTGCCGCATGACGGGTTGCTAAATTCTGTAAATGAGTGCATTAAAGAACAAGTGCAAGAGTCGGCTTTTATTGACAGATGTGGTGGTTCCACGGGAGCTTTTCTAGAAATTCTTTCAATGTAATTGAAGTCGACACTGATTGGGTGGAGAGATGGCGTTTTTCCGCAGAAATCAGGCATTTGTATTGGCTCAAAGGTTGCCCCTATTCTTAGCAACATTTACCTGAGTAAGGTTGACAACTGCTTAGAGAAAGCCTTAGGCGATAGCGTTATCAAAATATTTCATTACGTTGATGATTACCTGCTTTTCTGCAATAGGGAAGAATTCGATTCCGCTGCTACCTCAGTAAGTGAGCAATTTAAACTTTATGGGGGAGGATTAAAGTTTACCACGGAATTTCCTCAGCGACACGTAATTCAGTTTCTTGACATTTCCTTGATCTTCGAACAAAATCATGTTTGTTGGCAGTACTCCCCAAGATCTTCGAAGCCGTTGCTAAACTTTCAATCCAAGCATTCCAAAGTAGTAAAAAACGGAATTGCCATGTCGTGCCTTAAGTCTTCCCTCACCAGATGCTGCATGCACGAAATGAGCGCCAGTTTTAGTGCGCAGGTCTGGTGCCTATTAGAAGCAGGTTATCCTAGTGTAGCAGTGGCCACTGTGGCTGAACGCCTAAAGAAGTTGGTTTCGAGAGGGACGGACGTGATTACAGAAAGTAGTAATAGCAAAAAAAGAGTGGTGGCTATTCCGTATATTCATTCAGTGTCGCACAGGCTTAAAAAAGTTGCAAGCAGATATGATGTTAATGTTGCTTTCACTGCTCCCAATAAGCTAGGTAAGATATGCGCTGCCGTACAGAATAAAAAGGAGCGGGTAAAAGGTAAAAAATGAACAGATATTTGTCCAGTGAAGCACAATAAGAACAACAGTTTTGCTGACTGTCGTATGGATGTGGTTTATAAAATTCCCCTTAGCTGTGGCCAGTTCTACGTAGGGCAAACAGGACGGTGTATCAATCAGAGGCTAATGGAACATAAGAGGCCGTTAACCGGTGGATTGCCTTCTAATCTTTCGCTACATTGCCGAGATTGTAACTGCATGTCAGAGTTAGATGAATGCGCAATATTGTAGAGGCATACGAATGAAGATGCGCATCTTATGGTAGAGGCATGGCATATCTATAATGGTGGAAGTGCGTGCATGAGTCAGCCTTCGATTACTTTACATAAGGAAGAGATTAAGTGCCTTAACAGTTATCTCTCACGTAGACTGGCACTTGTACCCGACTGACACGTGGTGTTACCGAGCATGCGCAGATGAGTTTTGTGTCTTCTTTCTTTTTTCGCCTCAGTGCTCCCTCCAGTTGATAATCGGCGTTCGTGTTGTCCACTTCTCTACTCTTGTGTCCTGTCTGCACGCCTCACTTCTTTTTTGCATAATGCTTGCATCTGACGTTTGCATTTTGGTTAGAAATGCTTGCAGCAATGAAAGGAACCACTAAGTACCATGCTTTGTTGTGCCTTGTTTGATTTCGACAAAGTCTTGATAGCAGACATGTCCATTGTCCTTTGTTCTCTCATCTTCCATATCGCTTGATTTGCCTTCTTTGACCACAACCGCCATGGCCAACAGGAGCCCGACTACGGCTTTGACCGCATCCTGGATTTGGTGCGGCTGCGCCTGTCCTCTCCCATCTCGCGGTCGGAGAGTGTGGCTGACTTCGAGTATCTGCGCTGTGCCAGCAACCTGTCTCCGGCAAGCACTCTCTGCGGTGGTGGCAGTGGCAATGGCGGTGGAGGCGGCAGTGGCAGCTCTGTGAGCAACACCAACTGCTTCGGCACGGTGCGCAAGTCTGGCTACCTGCGTCTTGCACGCACGCTGCACAAGCGCATGCCAGAGGTGCCTGAGGAGCGGCTGGTCGCCTGCCTGGAGACACTGCGCTCACAAAACGGTGGCCTCACTGGGCTCCGCATCAGCGAGATCCGTGAGGAAGTGTCACGCCTCATCCAGGAGTGGCCTTCCTCGGCGGTGCGATGATGCAGCCCAACCTCCTTCCCTCTCATCTTGTTCACATCCGTCATCCTCATCATCAAGTGAGTACGTTAAACTATGATTGCAGAGGGAAAGATAGTTATATGTTGTCTCATTTCTAGAAATTAAGCTTCTGGCCTCCATGTCTGCAGCCAGGCATTCAGTGCTCTAAACTACTTGGCCATGGTCTTGCATCTATTGGCACCTTCTACCTTCTAATGAAGCTATGCCTATGCGGTTTCTGTGTCAGTCAAGAACGTTTATCAAATGCCCCAAAATTACAGAAAGTGCAACAAAGAAGCAGGCAGAAGTGTTGTTGCACAGACATGGAGGGAGAAAGAATGTACAGGAAAGAAAACCTGGATTGGATGCCACCTTATTACTTTGCAGCAACATTGAAAGCAGTGACCTGCAATAGAGAGTGCACTGCGATGCCTCCTGCATTCTTACATATCCCTCCACTTAGTTCTGAAATATTCATGCAACACAATAATGCTCCTCAGCAATTTCTCTGATAAGGAGTTGATTGAAGAGCTTCCTCCCACTCGAGCACAATCAGGTAACTGAACAGAAAAATCTTAGCGAAACTCCAGCCAAGGAAGCCATGCTGTCCTTCACTCCTAGGAGCCAAGGCTGACATGCTGGTGTTTAATATCTTGTCCTTGATTTTACATAGCCTAACATCCATTGCTTCTGCCTGTTGCTTAAAAGAAGGGTGCAGTCTCCAAGATTCATACAAATACTTCTTTTCTTCATGGCTATCTGAATGAGCGTTTTCTTCATCACTTGACATCAAGGATAAGCTTTATTTGCAAAGTCCAGATATAATAATTTGACGCATTGTAGAGGGAAGGTATTACAAATTTGTCTAGCTGGTAACTTTCCATAGTGCTTAGATACAACACGATTGGTAGACATCAGGACACAGAAAGGTGCAAGGGTGTCTGTGATTACTACAAAAAGCACAAAACAGCTGTTCTATGCAAAAATCTGGTATCTGCAACTGCAGGAGCTGTGAAAGTGTTAGTTAAGTCAGCACAATGGTGATGAGAAATGGTATTAATAGAATTAACTTCAGGGGAGGTATTCTGTAAGAGTCCACCTAGTGGACATGTCCATTTCATCTGCTGCTGAAGTGCTGATTGGCTGTGGTGCCTGGCAGCTGTGGACATGCAACGCGATCCAGCCAATCAGAACTTCAACAGCGGACAAAATGTCATGTCCACTAGGTGGACTCTTACAGAATACCTCCCTAGGGCCACAATTTTGTAGCGATGCCTTTTCCAGTGTTACTCTCTTCCATGCTTCGTCAGTGGTCAGAGTGACACTCTAAATAATCACTGGGATCAGCCAGCCTTGAATGGTGGATAATAAGAGTGGCACAGAATTGAGCAGGAGGAATTGCTACAAAATTACAACCAAAATGTCATCATTTAACCGAGTGGAATATAATTTGTTGCTACTATTCCAGTAATTAGTCATCTAAGTTTTCAAGGCTGTCATAGCCTGCTGGCATAAAGGGATAAGGCAATATGTAATGTCTAAAATAAATATTGAGTCCCTTTATTATATAGAATGATGACAATGTGGCACAAATCACTAATTATGACTAGTGGCATAAAGCTACTAATCTGCTTTACGTGCTCAAAACAGTCACGCCTTTATAATTCTGCTGTAGAAAAACACATGACCAGTGTGTGGTCACACTAGAAAGGCTAAAGAACATATTAGCCAAGTTGGTTCCACTCAATATACTTCCAGTGGCTCAATAATAGTTACCAGGTCTGTTACTGGTACAGTTACGAAGAGATTAGAGCAGTCCTGAGGAAATTTGCAGCACCAGACTTTAGTCATTTTTGTATATAATCAGAAGAGCTGTGTAGATGGCTAATTTTACAACATTCTAAAGGACGGCATTAGTTGCAGGACCAGAGAGAAACAGATGTGATTGTTGTGAAAGGAGGTGTACAGTGTAGAAAAAAAATGCTATACAGAAGTGCAATGTTCACTAGTTGGTTGAGAATAGATGTTCTGAAGAAATGGCACTTGCTAAAGCACCACAGAAAGACTGTTAACATCGGTGCTGTGCTGTCTGTGTTCATTTGCAACTGCCATCTTTTTTGTACTCCCAGACTTGTACTCCCATGTGTGCAGGTAGTGACTGCGGATCCGGATCATGAGACTGAAATAATCAGAAGAATAAGAATGGGCTGGGGTGTGTTTGGCAGGCATTCTCAGATCATGAACAGCAGGTTGCCATTATCCCTCAAGAGAAAAGTTTAACAGCTGTGTCTTACCAGTACTCACGTACGGGGCAGAAACCTAGAGGCTTACGAAAAGGGTTCTGCTTAAATTGAGGACGACGCAACGAGCTATGGAAAGAAGAATGATAGGTGTAACGTTAAGGGATAAGAAAAGAGCAGATTGGGTGAGGGAACAAACGCGAGTTAATGATATCTTAGTTGAAATCAAGAAAAAGAAATGGACATGGGCAGGACACGTAATGAGGAGGGAAGATAATTGATGGTCATTAAGAGTTACGGAATGGATTTCAAGGGAAGGAAAGCGTAGCAGAGGGCGGCAGAAAGTTAGGTGGGCGGATGAGATTGAGAAGTTTGCAGGGACAACATGGCCACAATTAGCACATGACCGGGGTAGTTGGAGAAGTATGGGAGAGGCCTTTGCCCTGCAGTGGGCATAACCAGGCTGATGATGATGATGATGGTGACGATGATGATGATGATGATGATGTGTGCAGCTACGAATTACTTTTCAAAATTTTCATTGCAATTGTTCTACGCAGGTACCTGCTGCAGCCCTCACCTCCAAAAAAAGAAGAAAAAGAAAAAAGAAAAGAAAGAAAAAAAGAGAAAAAAAAAAGCAAAGGCAGCGGCAAGACCTGGTTTACTATTGCCAAAAAGTTTTTGTTTTGTAAACATAAAGAAAAAAAAAAGAGAAATGAAGCGACAAGAGGAGAAACTGTGCAGGGTCATCACCGATCAGCCAGCATTTTATTCGCAAGTGGCCGTGGTGCGACTCCTTCTGCGCATATTCTTTTAGTACGCAATGGACACTGCCGCGCACCACGGACTCTCTCTGCTGCACGTGTACATGATGACCCTGCCAGCCAAGAGCCGGCATCCCGCTGTCAGTGATGAATAATGTGTGTAAATAAAGTTACTTTCGAGTTCACATGTGCGGTTAGCCCGCTGGCTCTAGTCTGAGCAAGGTCCCAGAAAGAATTGGTGTGCCTAAATCCTTGAGAAAGGTGTTAAGGTGAGGCAAAACCACAGTTCATGCGAGGTAATACATCTTTGTGCATTGATTGATGCAAACTGGACAAAGTCTTGTTAACCTCTCTGCCTTTCCTTCTTCCCTTCTCTCTTTTGATGCCCTTTAAGACGTACTGACCTATATATTCTAAGTTATTTTGCCACACACTTCTACCACGTGACATCATGACCCAGATAAAAATTTGGTGATGTGTAGCATTAAGGCTAAGTATGATGACACTGCTCATTATAATATTAACAGGAGTGCAGCAGTTGTTTCTTCTGGTTATGCTCGAACGTGGCACAACCACAGGAACAGAGTAGAATGTATCAAGATGTCACGTCGCATTCACCTCCTCTGGGTACCAGAACTGCTTTGTATGAAGAAGCATTACTACAGCAAATTATTTAGGGTGCTCTGATGCTTGTCAGTACTTACTTTTTGTCAGTTTAGAGAGTGTAGACCTTCATTTAATGAAAAATAAGTAATACATCCTGTAGGTATGCCTTTAAGATGCAGCTATCTTAAGGGGAGATCAAGGCTTGAACGTACTGGTACTATTGTGAAAGAGTACCCTTTGAAGCTCCTCCTTATCACTCGAATTTATGGGTTTTACATCACAAAGCCACATACTGGACTATGAGGTAATAGAGGGCTCTGAACTAATTTCAACCTCCTAGGGTTCTCAAACATGCATTTAAGTTTGAATATAAGAAGAGTTCTGCATCCTGCCCATGTCAGAATGTGGTCAATGTTGCTTAAGGGGAGATCAAGGCTTGAACGTACTGGTACTATTGTGAAAGAGTACCCTTTGAAGCTCCTCCTTATCACTCGAATTTATGGGTTTTACATCACAAAGCCACATACTGGACTATGAGGTAATAGAGGGCTCTGAACTAATTTCAACCTCCTAGGGTTCTCAAACATGCATTTAAGTTTGAATATAAGAAGAGTTCTGCATCCTGCCCATGTCAGAATGTGGTCAATGTTGCCAGGAATCAAACCCAAAGTCTTGTGCTCAGCGGCAAAGGACACTAGCCAACGGGCCGTTGACATGGGCAGCTCAAGATGATTGAAGCCTTTATTTTCTCTCAGGTACAAAATGCACAAGTGAGGATAGCACTTAGTAAACACTATAGAGCGTGCAGCCGGATAACCTTATGCAGGTTCAATCCAGGCTAAACCATGGAGTGTTAAGTGGCAACCATGCTGAGGCGTGACAGAGGAAAGGAAAGACATGCATGTTGTTACTGTAGCAATTATATGTTTTATGCATGACCAGCAAGTTTCACATTAATGAGATGCTGATGCATTTCTGCTTGCTATCTTGTTAACAGTAGCTCTCGGTGTTCAGCTCTCGCATTGATGCACTGCACTAGGATGGTAGCCTCATATCTGCAAGGAACAGCTACTTGCTTCTTAACCAAAATCTGTGCTTTACCTCCTACACTTGCGTAGTGGGCTTTGACAGACACCATAGTGAAGAGTTCCAGGATACTATGACCACCAGGAGTAGCTTGACATACACTTAAATCCAAGTCCACAAGTGTTTCAGCACTTCAGCTGCATTGGAATGCTGCCACCAAGACCAGGAATCTAACCTTTAATCTTGTGCTCAGCAGAAGCAAAATGTGGCATCTTTTCAGGTCTGCTAAGTATGAGTTTGCCAACAACTGCGTTTATACAACTACTCACAATTACAATATCTGGGGAATAATCTAAATAGTCAACTACCTTAAAAAAGACCAAAATAACCTTTCTTGAAGCTAATATATATGCAGGATTGAGTGTGATGCCTTTCGAGGAATATTGACACAATGATGTGGGGCTCCCGCACCACGGGACGGCACGCGCAAAGGCCGGCGCCATGAAAGACGACGAAGTGCGTAAGTTGCACGCTCTTCTTCTGGCCCGCCATTAAAGCGAAGTGTCTCGTTTGTAAGACTCCGTCTTCAATCTACGTTACATTTTTCTGGTGGAGGTGCGGGGTACATGCTACCACTCCCAGACTGAATGCCGCCTACAAGCCCAGTACGAAGTCCAGTTGAGCTGACTCCTGTTCACGTAGGGACAAGCCGTCGACTTCAAGGACTGCCACCTGAGCACGAGCCTCTACCCAGTCGAGTCGGAAAGATGAGTACATCAGTTCCGTCTTCTTCCTCAACGGCACCGACCGAGGTCGTCCTTAACCAGCCACGAATCTCCACATTCTTCCATGGGGACACCTTCGAGGATGTTGAGGGCTGGCTCGATCACTTTGAGCGTGTCGCAGAATTAAATGGCTGGACTCCAGAGCACAAGCTACGCAATGCCTACTTTGCCCTCGAGGACTATGCGCGGACATGGTTTGAGAACCATGAGGCGGCCTTATTGACATGGGACGAATTCCGACGCCAGCTAATCAGCACATACGCCAGCCTCGATCGCAAGGAGCGAGCTGAATCTGCAATTCAGGCGAGGGTACAGCGGCCGAACGAAAGCATCGCAATGTTTGTCAAAGATATGTGCCGACTTTTCCGACACGCCGATCCATCTATGCCAGAAGAAAAGAAGGTCAGGAGCTTGATGCGCGGTGTCAAGCAAGAGTTATTCGGTGGCCTAATAAGCAACCCACCAAAGACCGTTACACAGTTTCTCGCGGAAGCCATATCAATGGAAAAGGCACTGCAGCAACGAACAAGGCAGTACAACCGCGACGTGGCGACCCTATCGCGTGACCCTCTTGCTGTACCCTTGGACAGTACCGACGCCTTGCGGGAGCTCATTAGGCTTGTTGTTCGAGAAGAGCTCCAAAAGTTTCAGGTAGCTCCGGCATCGGTACCACGACTCGCTCTGGCTGAGGTCGTCCGGGAAGAAATCAGGCAGGCAGTACAAGTCCCGGAGTGCAGTGAGACACCGCAGTACGAGGTATGGCAGCCACAGCCTCGCATGTCGTATGCGGAAGCTGCGCAAAGTTCGTTGCCTACGACTTTTCACGATGCGCGCGACGTCCCGGACTATCATGGTGTGCACGCCGTTGAACAAGCAGCTGGCGACTTGAGGACTCGCCGCACGCCATTCATGACTGAAGCACGACCACCCCGCAAGAGTGACGTATGGCGCACTGCAGACCAGAGGCCCTTGTGTTTTCATTGCGGCGAAGCCGACCACCTCTACAGGGCGTGTCCTTACCGGCGAGCTGGGCTCCGTGGACTTTCACTGAATGTGTCGTGCCCGCGCAATGGTGAATGCCCCCTGGAGATTGAGGCCTCCCTCGCGGATGCCAGGAGCTCGTTTGGCCCATGATTCCGTGACCGCCGGTCACCGTCACCTGCCCGATACAGGTCTTCCAGCCCCGTCTTCACGCCGAGCGCAACAAGGCGTCACTCACCCAGCCCTGCCTCCCGAGAAAACTGAGTCCAGCGACCTGCGGAGGTGAGGCCGCTGACGTTTCGAACGCTGAAGATCCTCCACTACGACCCCCGCGAAATGACGCAATTGAGACGCAGAGAAAGCAGTGTAGTTCGGGGTCAGTATCTTGCGACGTACCAGTTACAATAGATGACCACGAAGTCACGGTGTGAATCGACGCAGGTGCGGACACCTCTGTTATGAGCCAGAATCTCGCGCGTATACTGAACAAAGTTTCGACGCAATGGATCGGAACTCAGATTCGTACTGCAGGAGGGCACCTCATAACTCCAATGGGCCGGTGCACAGCACGAGTCAACATTCGGGGCTTCACGTACATCGGTGACTCGTCGTTCTTCCTGAATGTTCAAAGGACCTTATACTCAGCATGGATTTCCTTCAGGCGAACGGTGCCATCATCTACAGAGTCAGCTTCGCTACTACGCAAGCCATAGCGAACAGTAATGACAACAACCGTGACATCGCGCTTCGTGTAGCTGACGATCACGTCACGTTGCCACCCAAGAGCAGCGTGCTTACCCTATCCGATGCGACATGGAAGACGATGCCGAGGGAATTGCTGAGGCAAACATCCCCCTGCTTCTTGAGCGCTACATTTGCATAGCCAGAGGGCTTCTTCAGGTGCGAAACAAATGTTCAGTTGTTTTGCTAACAAACTTCAGCAACGAGTATCGGCATGTACCGCGAGGAACGACAATCGCATTTCTTCGCGAAATCAGTGATGTTACTGACATTGGCACATTGGAAATCGCATCATTTCAGCAATCTGAGTTACCCAGCCTAAAAGAATGGATTCATGTTAACGCTGCTCTGCCAGACCGTCAGAAAGACCGTCTACTAAGTCTCATCAATGAATTTGCGGACTGCTTTTCAACGTCGTCCAAAGTACGGCGCATGTCCATCACAAAGCACCGCATTATTACGGATGAGTCTGCACGTTCTGTTCGACAGCATCCTTACAGAGTATCTCCAGTGGAAATCAAGCATCAGGTGAAAGAGATGTTACAAGACGACGTGATCCAGCCGTCCACAAGCCCGTGGGCCTCCCCTGTAGTGTTAGTCAGAAAAAAAGACAACAGACTACGCTTCTGTGCAGATTACAGAAAGTTGAACCGTGTCACCAAACGCGGTCTATCCACTGCCACGCATCGACGACGCATTGGATCGTCTACAGCATGCCAAGTTTTTTTTCTTCGTTAGATCTTAAATCAGGGTATTGGCAAATCGAAGTTGATGAACAGGATCGTGAAAAAACAGCGTTTGTGACACCTGACGGGCTTTATGAGTTCAAAGTTCTCCCCTTCGGTCTCTGTTCCGCACCTGCCACCTTTCAGCGGATGATGGATACCGTGCTTGCTGAACTCAAATGGCAAACCTGCCTTGTATACTTGGATGACGTCATCATGTTCTCGAGCACGTTTGACGAACATCTCGCACGACTCGAGAGTGTCCTCGCTGCGATCCGTACTGCCGGCCTTACCATCAAGCCTGAAAAATGCTACTTTGGGTTCCACGAGCTCAAATTTCTTGGCCACGTTGTCGGTCCTACAGCCGTCAGACCAGACCCCGATAAGTTAGCTGCCGTCGCCGAGTTTTTGCCAACCACAGACAAGAAGGCTGTCCCAACGCTTCCTTGGTTTGTGCGCATATTATAGGCGCTTCGTCGAGGGTTTCTTGAGAATTGCTGAGCCTCTGACATGGCTTACATGCGATGATGTGCCTTTCAATTGGGCGGACGAGCAACAGCAGTTGTTCAATGAATTGCATAAGCGTTTGCAAGCGGCCCCGATACTTGCTCATTTCGATGAAGACGCTGACACGGAAATCCATACTGACGCCAGCAATACGCGTCTCGGTGCAGTTCTTGTACAGTGGCAAGCTGGTGCGGAACACCCCATTGCTTATGCAAGCCGCAGTCTCACCAAGGCTGAGAAAAACTACTCAACCACTGAAAAAGAATGCTTAGCGGTTCGGTGGGCAATTGGTAAATTTAGACCCTACTTGTACAGTAGACCCTGTAAGGCTGTCAGCGATCACCACGCCCTATGCTGGCTTGCCAACCTCAAGGATCCTTCAGGCAGACTAGCCCATTGGAGCCTGCACTTACAAGAGTACGACATAACAGTTGTCTACCGATCTGGGAAAAAGTACAGCGATGCTGACTGTTTGTCACGTGCACCACTCCCTACGACGTCATCGGACCCTGAACATGACTTGCCATTTGTCGGCGTTATCGATGCCATAAAGATGGCTGAGCACGAGTACGCTGCCCCCGAGCAGCTGCCGCTGATCGAGCACCTTCAAGGAGTTGAAGGTGTTTTACCCCGCTCGCTCGTGCGCGACTTATCATCGTACTACCTGCAGATCAACGTCCTTTACAGGAAAAACTGCAGAGGCGGTCCCAATACGTACCTCCTTGTCGTGCCGTCGGTGCTGTGCCAAGACATTTTGCAAGCCTGCCATGATGAGCCATGCGCGAGACACCTGTGATTCGCTAAGACATTAGCAAGGATACGACAGAAGTATTACTGGCCCCTGCTTTATTCTTCTGTCAAACGGTACGTGAAGACCTGCCGCAATTGTCAGCGCTGCAAGAAACCACCAGTTAAACCGGCTGGCTTTCTCCACCCTGTGGACCCTCCTCAAGCACCGTTCCAACAAATAGGAATAGATCTACTTGGGCCATTCCCAGTGACCTCATCGCGCAAGAAATGGATAGTCATCACTACCGACTACTTAACCCAATACGCCGAAACCGAAGCTATTCCCCAAGCAAACTTGTATGAAGTGGCCAAGTTCTTTGTATGCCACATTGTCCTATGACATGGTGCACCGTCTGTTGTCATCACCGACCGCGGTACAGCATTTACAGCCGAACTTATGCAGGACATTCTCCAGCTGACGCATTGCTCTCACCGTGAGAGCACTGCGTATCACTCAAACCAATGGATTAACAGAACGTCTGAACAGAACGCTGGCTGATATGCTCTCCATGTTTATCGACGTAGAGCACACGACGTGGGACGAGATTTTATCCTATGTGACCTTCGCGTATAACACTGCTGTACAGGAGACTACACAGTTTGCGCCGTTCGAACTTGTATACGGGCGCCACGTCACATCCACACTTGACGCCATGGCACCTCTGGCTGATAATAGCCCGACCAGCGAACACATAGAAGAGTTCGTACAAAGAGCTGAAGAAGCATGCCAGCTTGCTCGGCATCGTATCCGGAATCAACAGCATACCGGCACCCTTCAATACAATCAGGGTCGACCCGATGTCCATTACAATATCGGCGCCTTCGTGTGGGTCTGGACGCCCATCCGTTGCCGTGGACTCTCGGAAAAGTTGCTCCGCCGGTATTTTGGTCCCTACAAGGTTACACGCCGCCTCGGTGACATGACCTACGAAGTCGTCCCCTGCAGTTCTGACCCCGGTTCGCCCCGTCGTCGTCCTCGCGGTGAAGTCGTTCATGTAGTGCGCATGAAACCATACTATGCGCGTACGTGAACGCCGAGATGCACCTCACGAGCTCCATTTCTTGTCGTCGCTGAAAGAACTTTTTCATGCGACCGAGACGGTCCCTTTTCACATAGGGGGCAATTGACACAATGATGTGGGGCTCCCGCACCGCAGGACGGCGCGCGCAAAGACCGGCGCCATGATAGACGACGAAGTGCGTAAGCTGCACGCTCTTCTTCTGGCCCGCCATTAAAGAGAAGTGTCTCTTTTGTAAGACTCTGTCTTCAATCTACGTTACAATATATTCCTGAAAAAAAATTTGGGAAAGCCCTAATATGAACAGAGGTACAAGTTCAATGTTTACTTTTCCCCGTTTCCCGTCATCTGCTCCTCACAACTTGGGCGGCACATCAAGAGTGATACCCTACTTACTTTCTTTTATTTTCTTCTTCCTGTGTTGTACTTGCGGTAAGCTTCAAAGGTTTATGCCTGACAAAGGCACACAGGAGCACCATAGAGACGGTGACAATATGAGCAGGATGCATTAACTGCTACTTCCCCCTTTTCGTATTAATGAGCATGCATGTGTTCAATGGTTGGCATCTATGGGCCATTATGCTTCATGAAATGTCCTTGCTGACGAAGCTTAAAACGCAAAAAAAAAAGCTATGGCTTGGAAAGCAGAGGGACAGAGTGGGATCTCTTATGCAAGATTGTAAGCTTCCTGTTGGATACAGTGGAGTAATATTTGGTTTGCATGCTCATAGCAGCATTGATCAAAAGCTATTTCTTAATGCAACCAAAAAGTGTTCCAGTGCCACGTTAAACTGCACATGATGCAGCAGATTGGCACCACAAAGTACTAACAGCCAAATGCGTGGCGGTTATTTGATTGGTCACCAAACACTCCAGTCCACTTCAGTTACTGCCAGTTTTCATGTGACAAGAGCCCAAGATATGAGAATGAGATAACATTGTGCAAGGCACACAAACAAGGGCCTTGCATTTCCGCAATGTGCTTTCTGTGCTTGTGCAGAAGGAAGAAAAAAAGTGAGAGAAATGCAGCTTGACACTTGAGCAGCAGCAACAACAAGAGTCTGTACCATGTTTTTCTAGCAGTCTGCACTGAGCTAGGAAGTACTGCAAACTCATATACAAGCAAAATGATGTGCCTTCATCTTGTGTGGTGGACTCTTCTCAAGGCCTTCCCACCAGCTGTATCCTCACAGCTGTCATACTTGGCCAAGCTTAGATCAAATAGTACACAAATGAATCTGCCACTATTGCCTAACAGGTCAAACTCAGCATCTTTGGGCTGTGCAGGAATTGTAAAAGTGAAACTTAAAGTGATTAGAGAATTTCTTGTTTGTTTGTCTGTCTATCTGTCTGCAGTAAATTAAGTACATGTACATCAAAATGTTATCACATGAGTATATTTGTGTGTCCTTGACCCCTCCAGAATTCATTTTCTAAGTTAATCCACAAATGTGAGAGTAAAATCATCATCAAATCATCATCATTGCTGCACAGTGATATGAAATAGCCTGTGAGCTGCAGTGGTGACCAAGCATGCATACACACTGTAATGATTTATCTTAGGGCATACTTCTATCATTGCAAGGCTGGACACAATTGTATGTAAAGATTAAGAGACCATTTTTGTTCTATCACAAATTCAATCCTAAAACACATGTTTGGTTGGCACTCAACTGTTCTGATTAAGAAACCAGTCACATTGCACTTCCTGGTGTCAGAGAAACACGCAACAAGAAAGTAAGTAGAGTCATGCAAACGCAATCTGCTTTCATCAATTGTATTTAAGTGTGCTTCTTGTCTAATATAGAAGGTGCTCCAACTATCATGCACCAACCTTTAAATATTAAGCATGAATTATGCCATGCAAATAAGACCATGTGTATGTTGTTTAGAGTCTTGTTGAGAGATCGCCAGTGAGATTTTAGTGCCTGACATCCAATTATTTAGTTAGACGTAATTATCAAACTTCTTTATTGTTTATTTGTTTTATTGTTTTTTATTATTCTTGTAGTTGTCCAGATGTCAATTAGGCAGTTGTAGATAATTGTAAGACACATCAAAATGAGGTGTTTCTTGCAAGGTGCACATCGTGTGTTTGCTTTTTCCAGCAAATAGAGAAATCACAGAACATTATTTTAAAAATTAAATTATGGGGTTTTACATGCCAAAACCATTTTCTGATTATGAGGCATGCCGTAGTGGAGGACTCCCGAAATTTCAACCACCTGGGGTTCTTTAACGTGCACCTAAAGCTAAGTACACTGGTGTTTTCGCATTTCGCCCCGATTGAGATGTGGCCGCCGTGGCCGGGATTCGATCCCGCCACCTTGCGCCTAGTAGCTCAATACCATAGCCACTAAGCAACCACGGCGGGTACGGGGTTGAGTGACCATTGAGTGCGCACTGCACGTACAGTCGGACGTCAATTACTTTTGTTTTCCAAATATACACTGGCACAGTTTTTTAGCCAAGCTTCTCCTAATTTGACATTTTTGGCACCAGGCTCTCTTATAACAGCTTCCTCTCTGAATTTTCACAGCCAGTCAGTCTATGAGACGGCACAAAAAGTGTTCTTAGAACCTGCCTGTCTTGGTCACAACAGTAGTACCAGAAGCTGATCAAGAGCACAGACAAGCTCAAGTCAGAAATGCAAGCGGTCTTGATCCATCTAATTATCACCCGATATCACTTACCTGTATTGCCTACAAACTTCTTGAACACATAATCTATTCTCATGTTGCCTCTCATCTTGAAGCTAACTCTTTCCTTTTCTGTAACCAGCATGGCTTCCGACCAGGCCACTCATGTGAAACTCAACTCTTTGAATTCACTACTGACCTCCATTTAAACCTTGATTCTTTCTTCTAAACTGACGTAATTTATCTAGACTTTTCGAAAGCTTTTGACCGTGTACCTCACGAACGAGTAATGATCAAAGTGAACAGCTTGTGTCTCCATCCTTTAATCACGTCCTGGATCCGGTGCTTCTTAGTTGACCGATCACAGTTTACAATGATTGGACACCGTCCCTCTACAGTCACCAAAGTATTATCTGGAGTACTGCAAGGTTCAGTCCTTGGACCCCTTTTGTTTTTAATTTTCATTAATGATCTCCCCTCTGGTATTTCGTCATCCATCCGGCTCTTTGCCGATGACTGCATGCCGTACCGCCATATAAACTCGTACAATGATCAGTTGCTTTTACAGCGTGACCTCACTACAATTGAAAAATGGTGCACAGAGTGGTTCATGCAGCTAAATGTAAAAAAATGTAAGTTCATGCGCATATCGCCGAAACACTGTCTCATGTCATACTCTTACTCTTTGCATTCCCTTCCTATTGAGCTTGTTCAATCATACAGGTACCTTGATATCACCTTCACTAACAAGCTTACATGGTCAGAACATATCCAAAATCTGGGTACTGTCACTAATCGATCCCTGGGATTCATAAGACGGTCACTATCATCATCACCCCCTGCGAACCGTCAACTAGCATATGAAACATTTATCTGTACTAAACTGGAATTCGCGTCGGCATATGGAATCCCCATCAAGCGTACCTTGTTGAGCTACTGGAAGCCGTCCAAAATCGCACAGCCCGGTTTATTACATCACAGTACGACTATCGGCTAAGTGTTAGAAACATCAAATCATCCCTCCAGATCCAATCATTAGCACATCGTCGAAAAATCTCACGCTTATGCCTCTTTCAAAAGCTCTATTACAATTCCCCGCATTTACGCGACACACTTCTTTGCCAGCCAATCGTATTTCACGCCGTCTCTCAAACAACTTCAGTATTCAACGTCTTCACGTCTCTACTAAATCCTTCAACAGCTCTTTCTTGCCGGTAGCTATTGCAGAATGGAATAGTTTACCGGACCGCGTAATAATCGAACGTAAACCTACCAAGTTTCAAAACATACTAACAAACTTTCTGAGTATTGATGCTTAATGGATTTGACTTATTTTTACTACATCACACATCTTTTAGTGCATTGGTTATTACTTTTTGTGCTTGACATTCATTTGATTACACCTTCTTTACCCCTTATGAATATTATTGTTATTGTTTCTTACTTCAGTCATGACTGTTTGTACCTTTCTTTTTTTATGTATGCTCCGCCCTTATGTAATACCCCAACAGGGGCCTTTAAGGGTCAATAAATGATGATGATGATGATGATCAATCACACCTGATGAAGAATGCCTGCATATTAGCATTCAGTTCTCACAGTGCAATTTCTATGATTACTCATTTACTGCATGATGGCTATTCTTGCTTCTGATTACGTTCTTATCTCCTCCAAGAACCATGGTGCCTTGTCGACAATTTATGCTATTCTGTATGTGGCTTGTAAGATCCTGACTTACGGCTGGTTTGCTGTGGGGCATTCAGCACAGTCATGCACACCTCGTACATGAATTAGGATAAAGCAAGACCTTTTGCAAAATGTCCTCTGCATTATACCCAATGTACACACCTTCCAGGCTGTTACGTTTGTGACAAAGCCAAAACTGCTCAGCATATTTTTTTTGTGTTTAACTCCAATATGCATGTGCATGAGCGCTATAGGCATTGCCTGCTTCAAGAGAGAGTGAAGCCGTCCCATCGAGACGTTGGCAAGGCTGTCATTTAAGTACCATCATATGCTGCCCATCGTCATCATCACACCTCATATCTCCTTTGCATCCCCAGTACAGAAAAGTAGCGAGCTGAGGAATCTATACCTTGTGCTCAGTCCAACCTCATTAAACATTAGCTGTTAGATAAATTTCCTATCTCTATCCCTTAAAATATACATTGGATCACGACTGGCAATATACACTCATATTCATGTAACAAGTTTCCACCATTTCGTCTGAATGAGTGATACGGTAATTATGACTGCTTAGCGATCAACTTATCGGTGCACAATTTAGACACACGAAGCTTAATTCAGCACCTGATATAGGATGTGCTAATTTAAAAAAAGAATGATACACTTACCACAGTTGCATGTCTTCGCAAGCATTCAAAATTGTGCAGCTCCTTGCGGTTCCAGGCGCTACGCTGATGAATGGTCCATGTGCACAGGCAAGCTCCATGCACATGACTGGTGACGTGTCCTCCTATCAGCAATCGTTATCGTGGCCGCAGACTTTCCGCAATCTGAGGAGGCGAGGGCTGCCGGTGACACTCACATCTCGCGGAAAAGACAAAGGCACATAGTTTGGCGAGATATTCGTCATAAAGCACTGCGCGCACGTGATGCGACACGGTACGATACGCGCTTTCCAAGGATCGCAGCGCAGCAGATGGAGAACAAATGCGCGCCGATACCGAAGCCACGCGAGCAAAAGCTAGCGCTCAAAACCACGCGACAGCGCCTGCAGCAAGCATGGAGGTCCTTGCAGCTAGGAACGGTTCTACTGAATGAAAAGCGACGGAATGCGAACGTCAGTTCAGATAAAAACAAGAAGAGTGCTCGCAAGCACGAAAACATTTTGCGTCATTCCGAGAAATATACTCCTGTCATACGGGGCACTTTCGATCGCGATCGAACCCGATACAAGTTCTCGATCTCAATTGGGTATCTTCCGCAGCTTGCGCAAAGGAACCTATCGAGGTCGAGGAATTCGATCCTGATAAGGCTCAATCGCAATCGAAAGTACCCTGTGTGCTATCTGCGCTACCAGACTTGTTCTTTGACAAGAGACAGCAGCCCAAACGCCCAACAAACGTTAGCGCTGTAACCTTATCAGTGGCAGCAGAAGCAGCGCGAATGAAATTGGACAACGCAATTGTCTTAAGCGATATGAATGTGCCACTAACAGTTGCACTAAGAAGGCGTAACCATGCAGAGTGCTGCTTGTGTTCCTTTTATCTTTATTGGAAGCATTCTCGCCAAACTGACTCTACTAATGAAGCGCCGGCTCATCACTGCGTCACAATTTGTCATCGCGGACGTCCCTACGTAGAGACCTGTGGCAACGTTTACCTGAAGCTTACATCGGTGCATTGATCGGTGCGAACACCTTTGCAGCCACACAATGCAAAAAGCGCAAGGACACACGCTTGTGCTTGCCAATTTCCGTGCCACTCTGAGCAAGGTACTGAGCGAGTATTTTTTTAGGCTTCAACGTGTCAGGTTAAAATGGTATTATGGAGATGCGATGTTGTCACTTACACAGGCCTAAATAACCACGCGCAGAACACTTCACCATGGCATACTAACAGTGTGCAAAAATTTTTCGTTGAGGGAACTTACTCATTCAAAGGTATAGCAGACGATTTGATAGAAAGGGTGAAAGGGGCGGAAAAGTGCATGCATGTGGAGTCGTGACGTTTAACGCCGTCCATGACGCCGTCCAAAGCGCTGTTCTGAAGCTTCAATACAGTTTCGGTTTCGGGAACATAATATTTGCATTGTCAAGTACGTGTAGTCATATAGCTTCTCACAGGATTGTTTTGAGAAAGCCTATGCGTCTAGTACTCGCAAAACTTGTAGGATAGAATTTACTTTCCGATACAAAAGCAGAGGACGCATAATTGGTCAATCACCGAGATTCAATATAGCGCCCAATTAATGGACCGATCCAAGATCTTGCCCGATATTCGGCCACTGCCACTTCGTCACATAATTTATAATTTCTTTCTCTCTGTTCGGCATGTCATTGAACCACACTGGCGTGGCGACACCGACTACACTCTAGCGTGGCGCAGGACCCCCGCAACGTTTCTGTTGCGTTGTAACGCTTATTGTCCGGCGTTCCAGTTGAACTATTGTGTTTGGCCTGTGGACAGCACTGTGTCGCGGAGACATGAACACAACGGTATGCACTTTTGAGTGTTTGTAATTGTGTTTAAAACGAGTAAAACATTAAATTTATTTTCGGGGACGCAAGCAGAAGAAAACACGGGCGAGCGAACAGAGGACGACATAACAAAGGCCACAGCAAAACTTGTGCGTGTCCTTTTCCGTTAACACAATGTTATAGTCTCCGTAAAACCAAGAACACCCGATATCCACTATCGCACAACAAAACTACGTATTCCCACAATTCCTATCAGGCAGGTTACTATGCTTCTTTGTCTCGCTCTGTGGGGGCGCACTCCAGTCTTACGTTCATATTTTCTGTAGCAAGAAACTCGCTACTGTCCCGAGCAAATTGCGAAGACGCACTCCTACCCGCGTGAGGTCACTGTCGCTTCGTATTGTTTCAAGGAAACGGGGCTTCCAATTTAATTTTTCGTAGTATGACAAACGGCCGCTTATGCCATTGGCTCTTTTACTCTACAACTTGCGCAACCCATCAGCGCCCTAGTCGGTGCAAACGCTGCAACACTCAACAGTGACGGCAGAGGTGATTCATCGCAATCAGCGTTTGTTCTCACTTAACCACGGCCGCTGGATAAAAACACTGGCGAACAAGCGTGCTACCAAATTTATATCTCAGCAACAAGTCTATAAACTTGACAGATTCCGCAATCAAGAAGCGCTGATCACACACCTCCTCTATTGAGAAACGTCATCATTTGACTTCAAGAATTTGAACGAACGGTAAAAGGGGCCCGTGATGGGGAAACCGCGAAAACGCCTCCCAAAAGTAAACAGCAACAGCGCCACCAGCGCTCCCTGCGTTTGAATACAACTTTTGATTGTAAAGTGCGCATTGTATCTGGTAAAATAAATTGTCAATTACATTGAGTCGGCTAACTTTCCCAAATAAAAGCGTTCAAGTAGTTTTTTGGTCTTTAAAACTTGCGAAAACAATGCGCAGAAATTTCTCGCCTCTGCTTAAGAGATGGCGCGCAAACCACGAACTGACGTCATTGAAGTTGCTGGATCTTTCTCGAAAACGATCACGCGGACAAACTTGCGTCAGCTCCGTCCTCTGATTGGTGGGTGGTGGCGAAACCGCGTTGTTGCTGGCCCAGTCTGACCAATCGTAGGCTGCGACGTATTCTGCCTCGGCCTATTTAGCCTTTGTGCCCTCAGGAAGCCGACATTTTGCATTGAGACTGCGCCCGTGTGTACTCTTGTGTGCTGCTGCAAAGTGGTAAGTCGACTCGTTCTTTGTCTGAGCGCGTTTTCCTGCAGCGACGAAATTGACGCAGAGTGCGGTCTTGAGGCTTGTTGTGCGTGCTGTCAGTGCGAGCGTTTGAAATTTACGTGCAGGTAAGGATCGAGACTAGACCGATGTGGTTGCTAGCCGTATGCTAATGGAACGCCGCTCTCGCGGTAGCTTCGAAATCTTTCATCAGTTCGACTTACTTGAAGGTCCTTGTTTCTCGATAATTCACGGAATACTGCTCGGTGAGGCTACGACGCGTCTGTCTGTACTGGCAGTTTTTCGTTAGGCCTATTGCGCTGTTACAGCTTCAGGGTGCGGTTGTCTTAGGACTATGTAGTTCCGGCACATCTGCGCGTTCTTGGTTTCTTCAAATGATAATTTGGGTGTTACTGAATGCTGTTATAGCTTGTATATGCCGAAGTTTTCTTTAGTTGTGCGTCTAAGTATCCAGCAAAGCCTGTTCGAACGCGAGCTGATTAGGCCTACGCGCCATCTTTGCTGAGTGCCGACACCCCATTGTTGCGTTACTTTCCTGACTACCTCTTCAATTTATTTTGCAGATCAGCAATTATGCAGATCTTCGTGAAAACTCTCACCGGGAAAACCATCACGCTCGAAGTTGAACCGAGCGACACTATTGAAAATGTGAAGGCGAAAATTCAGGATAAGGAGGGCATCCCGCCTGACCAGCAGCGTCTGATTTTCGCCGGCAAGCAGCTCGAAGACGGGCGAACGTTGTCTGATTACAACATTCAGAAAGAGTCAACGCTCCACCTGGTGCTGCGACTCCGTGGTGGCATGCAGATCTTTGTGAAGACTCTCACCGGAAAGACCATCACGCTCGAAGTTGAGCCGAGCGACACCATCGAAAATGTCAAGGCGAAAATTCAGGACAAGGAGGGAATCCCGCCTGACCAACAGCGACTTATCTTCGCCGGCAAGCAGCTCGAAGACGGCCGTACACTCTCGGACTACAACATCCAGAAAGAGTCCACCCTTCACCTCGTCTTGCGACTCCGCGGAGGCATGCAAATCTTCGTTAAGACGCTCACCGGAAAAACAATCACCCTAGAGGTCGAACCAAGTGACACAATCGAAAATGTCAAGGCGAAAATCCAGGACAAAGAAGGGATCCCGCCCGATCAGCAGCGTCTCATCTTCGCCGGCAAACAGCTCGAGGACGGCCGCACACTCTCGGACTACAACATCCAAAAAGAGTCCACCCTTCATCTCGTCTTGCGACTCCGCGGAGGCATGCAAATCTTTGTCAAGACGCTCACCGGCAAAACAATCACTCTGGAGGTCGAGCCCAGTGACACCATCGAAAACGTCAAGGCGAAAATCCAGGACAAAGAAGGGATCCCGCCCGATCAGCAGCGTCTCATCTTCGCCGGCAAACAGCTCGAGGACGGCCGCACACTCTCGGACTACAACATCCAAAAAGAGTCCACCCTTCACCTGGTCTTGCGACTCCGTGGAGGCATGCAAATCTTCGTGAAAACGCTCACTGGCAAGACCATCACACTCGAGGTTGAGCCGAGCGACACGATAGAGAACGTGAAGGCCAAAATCCAAGACAAAGAAGGCATTCCTCCGGACCAGCAGCGTCTCATCTTCGCTGGCAAGCAACTCGAAGACGGCCGAACCCTCTCAGATTACAACATTCAAAAGGAGTCGACCCTTCACCTTGTCCTTCGGCTGCGCGGAGGTATGCAGATTTTCGTCAAGACACTGACTGGAAAAACCATCACCCTTGAAGTGGAGCCTAGCGACACAATTGAAAACGTGAAGGCTAAAATTCAGGACAAGGAGGGTATTCCACCAGACCAGCAACGTCTTATTTTTGCAGGCAAGCAGTTGGAGGACGGGCGCACTCTCTCCGACTACAACATTCAGAAGGAATCTACCCTCCACCTTGTCCTGCGGCTCCGTGGTGGCCAGTAGAACTTTTTTTTTTTTTTTTTACTTATAGCTGGAATGGTCCGGTGACTTTTTTTTTAATCCATCGGTGGTTCCGTGTCGGTCAGCGTCCACGTGAACAGGGCATGAGTTTGCCAATAAAAATTTCTTGCCGGAGATTGCATCGTATCATTGTTTTCGCCAAGTTCGCTGCGCCGTGAACGGTGCAGCTTGAGCAATGGCATGTAGTTGGCTTTCCGAGCTAATCCCTTGAGGCACTTGTTTCAGACCTCAGCCACAAGTAGTTTTCTGGTAACATAGTGCAGAATGGCAAGTTTGTGTTTTTGTGTTGCTGTCGTTTGGACCTTTAGCTAGTGCAGTTGTCAGTAATTTTGTTGGAAGTTATTCACTACAGTGCAGTGTTAAGAATTGCAGCCACCAATTGTCTTGTGCAGGCATAAAATTCTGTATCGATCAGTAGAAATGCATAGGCCACGTTATGCTGTATTCCTTCGCCATTTGAAGCATGTGATCTTGCCCAATTGCTTTTTGCCTTGAGGACGACGAGCCAGTGAACCCCTTTCATCTTTGTAGCACATGCTGAGTACTTGGGAGCATACCTAGTGGTCCAAGATTGAGGTAGCCCAAATACAAGCTTTCAAGAAATGAGAAATTTTGTATTCGATCAAGAAGTCTTGGAAATGCCCATGATCCAAAAAGCTGTTGCATAAGCATGTACTAATAAGGCTGAAGGCAAAAGCCTGTGTACCGTGCATAAAATATATTGTGTTCCTTCATATTTTCTTTTTTTTGGTTGCGTAGACATTGCCATTGGTTCTGCATGTTTAATGGAACATCATAATCTTTGTGGCTGGTCTGAGGACCAATAAGATGCAGGTCACAATTTCCTTGGTTTTATGCTTTAATTGGGGGTAGCTACATGGGCTTGTATGTATGGTGCCTACTACTTTCAGTGCAAGCAGAATGCGAGGGGATACATAAAGGCAGATTATACGAACACACAGTGCTAACTTTCAGCAACAGATTTTCAGTTCTTACAGGTGTACTTGTACTCCTCAAAATGTCCTAAGACGTGTGCATTGCTTGGTAATGAAAAAACGAAGCCACACACAGACAATTGTGGCCATGCTAATTATGTAGATTGGTATCCGTTCAACGTGAGCAGAGATAATCAAGCTCTTTTTTTATTATTATTGATAAAGAAATATTGGTGCATGCACTTGAATTTTGGTGCCATAATGCAGGACAGTCAGTTTTTTGACATTTTTGCCTTAATTACAGCTGTGCTTACTTGCACTAATTTGTCTTATCAACATTCGGTTCTATATAAGGTAGAATAACGATAAGGTGCTGACCAAACAAGCAGCTGCCACATGGCATACTCTGGAAGTAGGCAAAGAAAGCTTTGCTTTTAATTAAAAGAAAACAACTTAAGTATTCAGTACCTTGTAATATGTGATGTCAACATTGTACTTTCCATCACTGGCTCCCTCCAAGTAGTAAAAACCAATCTTGCATACCATGCTTTTGCATAGTGCAGGTGCTGGAAGTGCTACTGTAGCCACCATGGATTAAGCACACAGATTATTACATAAAAATGTCTCATCTTCTTGTAACTTTAGTGCCCACAGCTGGTGTAAATTTTGAAGTATTCATTGATGTATCGAGTGATGAGACTCGGGTCCATAGTTATGTGTGCGCTTCTGCCTAAGGGGACAACGCAAACTGCTTCTTGGTAATCCTCAGCTCAGCAATGAAAAAAACGTGAAGCAAACTCCATATATACTGCATTCTTTCTGTGCTCCATTTCTCTCATATGCGTTAAAAAAAAAACTTTTGTTTTCTTAGTGCTGCCCCTGCCTGTGTGACCTGATGCACTTGGTACCGCCCAGTTGCAGCTTTTCTGAACCGTTCAAATAAATTTCTTTTGTCAGCAGCATGTTTGATATCAGAAATGTCCTCAAAACCTTGCTCCATCAGGTATTTCTTCAAGTTCAAGAACAGGTAATAGCCCGAAATGACCAGGTAGGGCGAGCAGATTGGATGGCGAACCACTTGGAAACCCAGGGCGTTCAATTTGGATGCCACGGTGTTGGACGTGTGTACAGGTGCACTGTCGTGAAAAAAAGGAGGATGCCTTTGGTCAACTTTCCACGATGTTTCTTCTTAATTGCCTCCTTCAGCTGGTCTACCAGGCTAGCATAATACTGTCTGGTAATACTATCGCGCTGAGGTAGGTAGTCCACCAACTCTTTTTCCATACTCGTAGTGCATACTGTCTTTATCCCAAAGAACAGATGCCAATGCTTTCTTGGTCGATTTCTGCGTGCAGAACGTTGCTCGCGGGGGCCCACTGTGACACCGCTCCCTTGACCGTTTCTTTGTTTCAAGATCATACATGTGGAGCTAGGTTTCATGTAAAAGGTCCTGTGCACCTTCGAACCAGGCCAAAATGGCTTCAGGTGCTTCAAGTCGTTCCTTCTGATCACTGTCCAACCATTTTGGAACGCAGTTCGCTGACAGCTTGCCCATATCTAGGATACTGGGGATAACTAGCCCAACATTCTCTTGTGAGACATCCAGTATTTGGGCTATCTTTTTGTGAATAATCGCCACTCCTCAATAATGAGCTCATGGGCAATATCACAGGTTACCAGGTCAGTTGACGGGGGGTGTCCGCCGCAGGGCTCATCATCAATAGTGAAATGCCTAGTCTTGAAATGAGATATTCAGGTTTTGACAGTGCTGTAAGTAGGACAATTCTCCCCCAGTGTTTGTGACATGTCGGCGTGAATGTCCTTTGCCGGGTTTCCGTGGCTAAACAAAAACTTCATGGTGGCCCGTAACTCCAATGACGTGAAACAGCCCCTGTCGTCACAGCTTCTCACTAAGAGAAAAAACGTCTGATATTTGCACAGTTTACATACTACGATATTAGGCTGTCATATAACACCATACTCGTTTTTTCTATTTCATCTGTAAGGGAGAAAAGCCAAGAATTTATCAGCACCCCCACGTACCTCAGATGGCCAAAATTAACTTGGCCCACTCCACTATCGCATCACCACTGTGCTGTTTCAGGGCGTTCAAACTTTCGTTTTTTGGTTCTTTCACGCAAGAAAATACACAATGAGCGAGTCCATTAGGAAATAGTTCTATATTAGAGGGACTTGGAAGAAAATACTAAGCCAGGCTAAAAAGGCACATCATGCTTTTGAGGTACGAAAAAAATGCGCTTTGTCTGCCAGATTGTACATGATGACGTACGAGCGACAATGCAACCTTGAAATGCCACTACAGCTCTCCATGATGCCGGGTTGTGGCAACATATCTGCATGACAATTGTATTATTATTCATTATTAAAGAAAGAATGACACTGCGTCACTGAGTGAATGGAAGTACAACATGACAAGTCTTGTAGGCTTCTTGCACAGAAACTCGTCTTCTCATGTCACTTGTACTTTTTTTCTATTTTTTAAGACAAGCACTATTTACCACACAACCCATGGAGCCATATGCATTACATCACATGTACTGTCTTTTCCTTCCTACAAGTAATTCTAAATCACTTCTGTGCAATTTTTTTCACATGGGAATTAATGCTATAATTTGTGCTTCAGCTCACATTTAATCGCTGCAACAAACAAAAAATCACCGCCCAAGCACTCCGTACAGATGGTTAGCCAGCGAAGCTGAAACGTGTGGTCCCAGTGTTTATGACTGGGTTAATCCCAACGGTTCATTAAACGACGACTTGGTAAGCTGTCGGATCCTCGGTATGCAGTTGCTGCTTGCGCTCGCCTGCACAAGCCTATTCTTGTGCCCGGGCTGCAGCATTGGCACGGCGTAGACGAGCTCATTCCCGCTTCTGCTCGTGGCTTTGCTGATTGAAAGCTGCCTGCTGCTCAGGAGTATGTACGATGCATGGCCTACCCATTTCGGAGCCGGAGAGAAACTGCAGCGCACGTGCTTGGCTATGACAGAGAGCAATGACATCACTACTGGTGCAGCTAAACCAACACCACCTAGACAACACAAGGCCTTTTCACTCCGATCCATGATGTCGTGTTACTTGGCCGGACTGCCATAGAATCCAGTGAGGATGCTCCCGAGTAGGCAACAATGATTTTGACTTCACCGCTTTCATCATGCCAGCCTTGTCAATGGAAATTTTGGGCCAGGTAGCGTGACACCATGGGTCAGAGTAAAGAGGCTTTATGTTATCTAGGTGGTGTTGGCTAATTGCATGTCTCTCTTTCTCTTTTTCGTGCATGCACATGGGGTTGTGACAGAGGAGTTTTTGGTGTACAGGCGAACGACAGACGGACATATCTGGTAGCCGTATACCGCTTCACTGTAAAAACACAATAGGTGTGAGACTGAGATCCTGAATTAGATACTCTAATGCATGATCACACACTTCAGGAAGCTAATGCCAATTTCATAGATAATAGTGGATTCCTTCACACATACCCCTCACTTCACCAAGAATGCGATTGTTGTGATTGCTGTATGTGGAAAATCCTCACACTGGTTATGAAAAAATGTGTACAGACCCATGGCTTGGACATTCTTATGGGAGAACATGGCATTGTATTCCTGTTTCCAAGTTTCATTGTAACCTTGGTCCCACTACTGAGCTGTAGTTCCTCCTGGCGCCATGCATTGCATTGCTGCTCCTTGTTTTAAAGCCAAGCTTTCTCAGTGAACTCTCCCACAGTTTCCTGAATGCGGCTGCTGTCTTGCGAGAGAGAGGCATGCTTCACGTCACGTAAGCCCTGTGCGCAAGCCAGTTTTCATTACACCATGGATGCAGGAATAAAATACGAAAAACAATGGTCAATCTTAGCATTGTCTCTCACACTGTACTCCTCTCAGCATACATCTGTCCTCACCATTCTTCCATCGAAAAAAATCACCTTCATCCTTGTGACATCACTGCATCGATGTATCAGCACACATTCGCATGAACTGCTGTTTGCATCTCACCTTAGATTGTGAATGGCGTAGCACATACACATTGGAGCACATTAAATTTGTGACTGGTATGGTGCATAGACATTGCATGAAATTACATGTTGCATAGATGACAGTGAAGATGACTGTATGCATTGGATTTAGTTTTATAGCATTTAAGTTCCTGCTTCATGAAAGCTTTGCTGCAAACAGATACCAACATGTGCACTGGATAATTTTTTTAGCTCCAGAACCTACAGTTCTTATGTTTTCCTGTTTGTCGTCAATGGCGTTAACTTCATTCAGCTCTCTTTGGCAGTTGGAATGGCACATCTTACATGTGCCCAAATTTTTTTTACATTTGTTGCACTGGTTCCCATATGATGAACATTCCCTTAACTTATGAAACCTTTTGCAAAAACTGCGCACCCTTCTGGAAGGAGTGAACTTGCTCGTCTTTGTTTAGTTATTCTCCAGCATTCTTCAGGGCCATAGTTACTTCTGTGGTTGTAATCTCGAGCTGCTCGCTCATTTCTGAATACATCAAGACCTCATCTATTGAGTTAATGCTGCTGAGAATTCCTTCCAGAATTTTGCTGAAGACTTGTTGGAAAACGTCTGGTGCTGTTGTGATGCCAAAAGGGACTATCTTGAAGCAGTAATTCTATCTTCTGGGTGGTGTAGAGAAGGCTAGATATTTTGTTATACATTCTGACACTTTCATCTGCCAGAAACCTTTCATCAGGTCCAGTAGAGTAAACCTGATGTGGCCCTTTGATTTGCACAATGATTTGTTCCAGTGTCTTCTATGGGTAATGCCACCTGCTAACAACTTTGCTACTGTGTTTTACTACATACCACGATTTGGCTGCAGAATGGAATTGGTTCTGTTAACTCCGGTATCTCCGGAAGTGACCTGACAACAAAAAACTGCACCCTCAAGCTCAAAGGTGAACTTCTGCATTTTTAAATGTTACTCTATCCCAAAATGCTGCCACTGTGCTTCAATAATGCATCGCAGTGATTCCAACACAATGACGGACAGTTTGAAGGACACATGTCTACTGCAACATTTTCACATGCTAAAATGGTAGCAAAATCAAAGTTGCTGAATTAGAGAGTAGCATTATCAAAGTCCAGTTTTTGTTGTTGTTTGCCTCAAAACATGGCTTGTACCCTTATGAGGGGTTGGCCACACTAGGTTGATTGAAGAAGGCATCTAACAAAATATCAAAAGGGGTGAAGGCAAACATTCAAAATGAACTATTAGGCTAGTAAATGCTAATAGAAATTTCTAGAGGGCCTATACATAAATTTAGGATATAGTGAAAATAAACTGAACCACTGTCGGTACCCTAGCAGCGAAGCTGTCCAGACGCTTTAGTGAACTTGTGTATAGCAGTAATCATTGACTCATGGCTTGTGCATAATTGACAGGCACCGAAGGACAAAATGTTTGGTGTAGTAAGCGCCAATCCCAGCTTTCTAGTTGGAAATATGAGGAACATTCTGCAGAGGGAGGAGAAGAAGCTGCAATTAAGGAAGAAAGAAATGTTCCATAGTTTCCAATTCATTACAATTAAGAGGAGCAATGGTTAGTTATGCATAGACCAGATCTATAAAGATAAATATTTGGGCGGGGAACTCTACAATGGAAGCTTGATAAGGTCACTTAGCATTGTTGTGAAAGACATTTGCTCGTGTTCCACTGGAAATTCAGATGTCAAAAATCATCTGCAGAAAGTAGGCATGATTCATAACAATATAGAAATAAAAGGCATTTAAATCTAGGTCGACGTAGTAGTTCTGCGGAAACCCGCAAGGTGTAGAGAAGTAATGAATAAAGGGAAAATGAGACATCTACCCGTTCGTAGTATGTTGCTATGAACGGATGGATGTCTCATTTTCCCTTTATTCATTAAATCTAGGTCCTGTTGTAAAAGCGAAAGCAGGAACAATATTTAAAACTGGGCTATTTAGTGATGATGATGTGAGTGAGCCAGTTGATTCACTTAAAAAGATTCCACTGTGACAGCTAGCTAGAGGACCCAGACAAAGCGGACTTCAGACAAATCGTCTTTGTCAAGAGACAAAAATATACTCAGCAGGTGTGACCGATTATTAGAAGTTCTCAATATCATCAAAAATCAGTTTCACCTTTAATGAATTTTCTTTTGGAGAAATCAGGCACGGTAGGCGAACATGAAGTTTTGATAACAGCGTCTGAACAAAAACAACTTGTGGTTGTCGGTAACACCGCTGACCTGCTCTGAAAAACAAATCAGGAGAATTGATGAAAACAGATTAAAAATGAGAGAAGGATGCATTGTAAAGCCTCAGTAAAGTCAGAACAGTAAGATGCTTAAATCTGTATTCAAGCAGGAGTATTCTTGCCTCCAGATAAAGCACGTCATTAGCCACAAAACTTGCCAGCCCAAGACAAAGATGCAGCACTCGTCTTTCTATTAATATTAAAGGTCATGGCTTGTATTTTGCACATCCTGAAAAAAGGACACAGCCGAATTCTAGAATGGGACAGACATGAAGTTTATAAATCGTCAGCAATGTAGCCATATGCATGCCTGTTCTATTATTACTGAAATGACACAACAATCCCATTGCACCTTCTCCTTTACTAGCATTTGTTTCAACTTGCTGCTGCCAGTTTAGCTTGCCATTATATACATTGTTATCCCTAAGTACTTCAAAGCTGCAACTTGCAGTATCGTTCCATTTCGATAGTGAAAAAGAGAAATGAAAATGGGATTTGACAATGGAAACACAAGTAACAAGCATTTCTTGACGTTAAGGCAAAAAAGACATCTGTCCTTTTCCCTTAACTTTGCCTAACTTCCCTTTTTTTCTGTACAGCCAGGACTCGAGTGCAGACAAATAAGATTGCATACTTTGGTGTAACATATATTGATATCAGGTGATAACGAGAAAAAAACAATGTCATCAGCATATAGATAGAGTTTCACATCCTGCTGAACTGGGACAGAAGATAACAAACTATAAACAAAAGCAGAGTAAGAACTGGTCCCTGTGGTACACCTCTTATTTGTTTATATGTGCCTGATGTAACCCGATCCTTGAAAGAATTGTCTATCAGAAAGGAACTCTTCTATCCAGGCCAGCTCACCATCAAACTCATCTTTGTGGAATGAACCATGTACACTGGCTTATAGCCAAAGAAAAGCAATGTGGAAATGTCTCCAAAATCATTCACTGAAAAATTGGGTTGGCTATAAATTCTATACAAGTTAAAGATGAACAAAAAAACTTCTTACAGCAGAGTGCAGCACTGTCCTTTGATTAAAGCAGGCTGTGCTGTTCCAGACTTTAGTCTGGAACAGCACAGCTCACTAATCAAAAAATAAAATTCCATGCTTCACACTGTCATATGCTTTTGCAATATCTAAAGTTACCAAAGCTGATACATCTCCTGATAGTCCTGTGAGTCGTATATGGCTTTCTAAATCAATGTTAGCTGACCATATGGAACATTGAGGCCTAAATCCTATTTGTCTAGAGCACAGAATGCCCGGGGAAGAAGTGAATTCATTGAGCCAGACATAAATAACTTTTTCTATTATTTTGACTAGATTCGATGTAAGGGCAATTGGCTGAATGTTGTCCAAGACATACCAGAGGTATTGATATTTATGTAAAAGCACAATTTTTGCAATTATCTAAGAGCCCAGGATCCATGTATATTGAAGTGAACACCTAATTATATTCAAAAGCTCATTAGGGAAAGAGTTAAATAACAATTTAATCATAGCTGTTGTGATTGGATCTATTCCAGGAGCCATTTGATGTGCAGTTAAGATGACACTGGATAAATCCATTATGGTTACTTCTACAATGTTGTCATGATTACTTCTCATATGTCAAACTAATACACCTCCTAGCTAGATCTAGGGCACTGCAAAGAAAAGCATGCTTCAAGCCCTTTTGCGATTACATCTAGTGAGTCTGCCACTTCTTTGGGGGACAGAACAGCCGAATGCGACTATACAGACTGTCGGAGATATTTTTTGCTTCATAAAAACCTAAAAAGTGGTTATCTTCTTTCTGGTTTTGACAAAGATGAATACCGTACATTTTTTTGTTCATCTTTAACTATAATATAGAATTTATAGCCAACCCAATTTTTCAGTGAATGATTATGTTGGACACTTTTCCAAGCTGCTTTTCTTCGGCTATAAGCCAGTGTACATGCTTCACTCCACCAAGATGAGTTTGACGGCGAGCTGCCAGATATAACCGTAAACTCAGCAGGCTGAATCGCAGAATTTAAAAGTGGTATCACCAAGTCAGCCCTCCACTGTTCATCACAATTGTGATAAACAGTGTTGATCATAAATTCAGGGGTATTTTTGTTCACCACTTACGTGGTCAACGATAATGCCTCTGAATTGATAGCTGGCTTATAAGTTATATAATTAATGAGCCGTCTATGCTGTACAATAGAAGCCCGATGAGAAAGCATAACTTCAAATGTAATGGGTAAGTGATCGCTACTTTTTCCATTGTCAAAGGTGTCCCACGATGAAATAGACATCTGAGCAGAAGAGAAAGTCAGGTCTAATGCAGATGAGAATCGCTCACGTATAGAAGTAATTCGACCTGAATTGTGACATTGAAAATTGTTATCATTCATCCAATTCCACAACCTCTTTCCACAAACATCCCTTTTTAATTTCCCAAGAAGTGTGCTGAGAATTAAGATCTCCTGCCAGTAGCATTTTATTTGAACAAGTTCAGGACAGCGAGTCCACAGGTGATCAGTGCACTTGACTCCATTCGGGAAGTACATAGTAACCACTGTAAACGCAGTGCAACCAGGCAGTAAGAAATCTAATCCCCTAAAGTTCGTAGTCTGAACATACATGTTCAAAAGAGACAGTTACTTTATGATACACTTTTTATGACAGCCCTCCACCTGCTTTAGTCAAAGGACAGTGCTGCACTCTGCTGTAAGAAGTCAAGGCAAGATGTCAAGTGGAAGAATGTTCAGGAACACAAGGTTCAGAAATAGTAATTTAAATAATAGTTCTCTAAATGTACTTCGGAGCACAATCAAGTATACCTTGTACAGGTACTTCTTCAAGGCAATGAACTCAGTGCCTGCAGCTGTGGGCTTGTGCTGATGCTAAGACGGGTGTCACATGGTGCAATTTTGGTTGCGATTGAGTCCAATCCAGATTGAATTTCTAGGTCGAAATTGGCTCCCTTGTGCAAACTGTGAGAGGGAGCCAATCACATTCGAAAATTTCGATGCGGATCAGGTTCGATTGCGATCGAAAGTGGCAGTGTGACACAAGTAGAGTGGCTTTAAGGTTGAAATGCTTATAATTATGTATGCACTGCTGCAAGATGAACCAATTTATTGAAGCAGTTGAACTTTACTTTTTTCTCGTCACTTACACACTAGTGACTATGCTTCTCCGATTGTAATAATCATAAGCTTTTTTTTTTCACTGCAATAAAATCACATTAAAAAAGTGCCCCAGAACTAGCTGATGTTAGCATTATATGTATATCGTATATTGTCCAGTGTCCGTCCTCTTTATAATATTTCCAATAAACTTTATTATCTCCCTAGCTGTTGCCATGACAGGGAAAGTACTTTTGTGTGGAAGGGGATAGAGGCAGTAATGTTGGAGGAGGATGTTGGACTGGGGAGGTATGGGGTCAATCTGTAGGTTAGAGTGTTCATTGCAGAAAATAGCACCTCTTCATCATCACAGTCTCTCTCTCCCAGGGTGGTGTATGCTCAGGCGACAGCGTTAACTTGCTGGTTTCCATGAAGATTTTCATGGACAGCCCTCCCCCTCCCCCCTCCTAGGGGTCCGTACAATTTCTACTTCGGGAGGAATTGATGAAGCACTATCATAGATGTGGTGGGCTAGGATGAAAGTCCTTCCTTTGGCAAAGTTGCAGCAGGCAGCTTGAGAGTTGGCAAAGCTCCTAAGTGTGCATGCACATGCGTTTGCAACATATGAGAGAAACGCTCACTACTAAAGGGGCCTAGAATTGTTCTAGTACACTCTATGATGACTGTGTGAATATGCTCATCTCAGTCAGTATTGTTCTAGTATTGGTTTACTTGTTTGGTTATTTCTATGAAGACAAATCACTTCTGCCTTATGTACAGGGATGTGTGTATTTCCCTTGAAGTGGTACAAAAACGATTTTGAATGCAACTGCCACATACTACTCTGTTCTTGCTCAAATTTCGCAGCAAGATTGCATTTTATTGTCTGGGTAGGTCAATGTAGCAGTTGGTAATATTACTTGCCCAGTTCTTGATAAAAAAGTTGGAAAGCGACACAGTGGTATGGTATGACAAACTTTATTTAGGTCCTGAGGGATTAGTCTGGGACTGATGCGGGCCGCTCCCACGTCGGTACAGAGAGGCCGAGCCCCTCTGCCGTCACACGGGCCCTCTGGACAGCCCCGAGTTGGTCCGCCAGCACTTCACTGTGCAGCATCCGCTGCCACCACTGTTCACCTCGAGAACCACCACCGGCCAATGCCAAGCAGCACCAAAGCATGTGTTCTAAATTGAGCAAACCCCCACACTTACCACAATAGAGTGAAACCCCGCAGTCCGGATTAATTTTATTCATGATGACCGGGTTAGGGTACGTTCGTGTCTGCAGAAGCCTTAATGTAACCGCCTGTGGCCTATTTAATTTAGAATGCGGCAGGGGGAATGCCCTGTGCCCTAAATAATAGTGCTTGGCGATTTCGTTGTAGGTTAACAGTTGGTCCCTGTACTCAGGAGCGGGAGATCCAGCCCCTTCAGGGAGTACACGGCACACTAATCCTCGCGCCTCCCTGTGCGCCACCTCGTTGAGGTTACGCGGGGCTCCCTTCACTGTCCCCATATGTGCTGGGAACCAAGTAACTGTGTGCGAAGTGATATCCCTACCCTGCAGCAGTCTGTTAGCCGGTTCCGCAACAAGTCCTCTCGAGAAGGCTTTAATCGCAGATCGCGAGTCACTAAACACCAAAACTCTTCTTAAATCAATTAGTACTAGAGCAATAGCCACCTGTTCAGCAACCCCCGGATCAATGCGATACAATGTCTAGTTGAATTTTTCAATGAAAGCATCTTCATGGGTGAGTTGGGGGTGAGATCGAATGGGGTGTATGAACCATATGGTTTATTGTGAGAGCCACATGCACTGGAGTGACAATGTTTGACAAGAAACTCTACGGTTTGATCGACGTCAACTAGAGGTTTAATCGCATTAGAAAGTTTTGTCATGAGTTATCATCATTGCAGTTATCATCATAGTCATACATGTACCACATACACAGTGGCCCCAGTTGCACATACCCAGTATATGCAAGCACAGCATGTATATGCCCAGTAACCTTAGGGTTACTGTGTTTATGGGGCACATATGGGTATGTGGGGCGCATTCCCAGTGGCACTTATATTTTGACTGCACTGTCTTTAGGGTTGGCCCATGAAATAGGCTAGAAACAGGTTAGAAGTAAATATACCCGATACGAAAGAGTGCCGGTAGCTCACCATCCTCATCATATAAGGAAGACCTAGTTTTCAAGATATCAAGTGTCCTTTGTCTCTGTCTCTCGGATGCACCCTTGAGCAAAGAACTTGAAGGCCATGCTGGTCATGCTTTGTCGTGTTCATAGAGTTCAATGCAAGCAAATTCAAAGTTGCTCCTTGCAAACCACGCAAGTAACATTGCAGATTTGTTTCTTTTTCTCCAAAGAAGCGGTCACTGGACGCTGGATTTGGATGGCACATATTGTTAAATTTGTAAACAATAAATTGACATTTTTGTCTATTTTTTCTGCCATACTTTATATGCCAGTGGCATAACCAGAAATTTATTTTAGAGGTGGGAAGGGTTCCACAGACAACTACCATTCTTTCCCTTCCGTCGCCTCTCTCTCTCTTTATATATATATATATATATATATATATATATATATATATATATATATATATATATATATATATATATATATATGTATGTATATAGGGGGTCTGCCTGGGTCCGCCTGGGGACCACCTGGGTCATGAAGGTGACAACAAATCAACATTCCTTGCTCGCTTTTCCTAAGGTCCCTCATTAGGTTTTCCCTAGGACCGCACGAGGCGAGTTTGCTGGGGTTTCTGACGCAACGGATCTAAGAAAAGTGAACGTCGTTACGAGCAAAAGCCTCCAAATCTTCACTCTCGCACCCCTAGCATAGAGTTTCATACAATAAATTATTGTGGGAAACTGACCCCTAGTACGTACTCGCGCCTGCGCACAAACGTCGGGCGATTCCTGAAATGACCGTCCCTCGTCTTACTAATCGAAGGCTGCGACGTTTTCTCCCTCGGCCAGAATGCATTTTGTGCTTGCTTGATTTGTGGTTTTCCACAGAAAGCTAACATTTGCATTAAGTCTGCACTTGCAGCGCTCGTGTACATGCTGGCAGAAGGTAAGGCAGCTCTTTTAGCGCGTTTTCTGCAGCGACGAAGTTGACGCAGAGTAAGGTCTCGAGACTTGTGCGTGCCGTCAGTGCGAGCGTTCTAAATTTTACTGGACCAGCAGCAGGTACGGTTCGAGCGCAGGCTGGCGTGCTAGCTAGTGGTAGGCAGACCTCGTTGTAGATTTAAAAACCTTCCTTTATTTCGATTTATTCGGATTTCTTTCGCGTCTTTATGATTCGCGGAGTAGCTATGTGTGGCGCGTCTGTCACTTTTAGTTTTAGGCCTATTGCGACGTTTGTCGCGCAACCAAGTCCGTCGCCCGCTTTGTTCGAAGAGCGTCTGTTTTGCTTCAGTTGCTCACTGCTCAATTTTTCAGTCGCCAAGCTCTTGCGTATGTGTACACTCATGCTTATTTTACGTGTCAATGGCATTGCATCCATCGCGCGACATTTAGGTGTGGCGGATATGGCCGGTCGCACTTGCCGCGGTGTGAACATCGGTCGCTTTTTTTCGTCTGTCGTGCGTATTCCTCAAGTCGCCGGTGTAAATAAGCCGGTTGCGTTTGTAGTGGCCGGTATTATACGGAATGTTTAATTATGCCTCTTTAAGAACCTAGCGAAACTTAATTGTTCGAAAGCGGACTGGCTAGGCCTAGGCGCCATTTTTGCTGATGTAGGCACCATCTTTGCTGATGTGCCAAGACCACTCTGTACCATTCCTTTCCTACTGTGCTTAATTTCTTTTACAGATTAGCCAACATGCAGATCTTCGTGAAGACGCTCACCGGAAAGACCATCACGCTCGAAGTTGAACCGAGCGACACCATTGAAAATGTCAAGGCGAAAATTCAGGACAAGGAGGGAATCCCGCCTGACCAGCAGCGTCTAATCTTCGCCGGCAAGCAGCTCGAAGATGGCCGCACTCTCTCGGACTACAACATTCAGAAAGAGTCCACCCTTCACCTGGTCTTGCGACTACGCGGAGGAATGCAAATCTTTGTCAAGACGCTTACCGGGAAAACAATCACTCTGGAGGTAGAGCCAAGTGACACAATTGAAAATGTGAAGGCGAAAATCCAGGACAAGGAAGGGATCCCGCCCGATCAGCAGCGTCTCATCTTCGCCGGCAAACAGCTCGAGGACGGCCGCACTCTCTCGGACTACAACATTCAAAAAGAGTCCACCCTTCACCTCGTCTTGCGACTCCGTGGAGGCATGCAGATCTTTGTCAAGACGCTCACTGGAAAAACAATCACTCTGGAGGTAGAGCCAAGTGACACAATCGAAAATGTTAAGGCGAAAATCCAGGACAAGGAGGGGATTCCACCCGATCAGCAGCGTCTCATCTTCGCTGGCAAGCAGCTCGAGGACGGCCGCACACTCTCGGACTACAACATTCAGAAAGAGTCCACCCTCCACCTGGTTCTGCGACTCCGTGGAGGTATGCAAATATTTGTGAAAACGCTCACTGGCAAGACAATCACACTTGAGGTCGAGCCGAGTGACACGATAGAAAACGTGAAGGCCAAGATCCAAGACAAGGAAGGGATCCCGCCCGATCAGCAGCGTCTCATCTTCGCCGGCAAACAGCTTGAGGACGGCCGCACTCTCTCGGACTACAACATTCAAAAAGAGTCCACCCTTCACCTCGTCTTGCGACTCCGTGGAGGCATGCAGATCTTTGTCAAGACGCTCACTGGAAAAACAATCACTCTGGAGGTAGAGCCAAGTGACACAATCGAAAATGTTAAGGCGAAAATCCAGGACAAGGAGGGGATCCCACCCGATCAGCAGCGTCTCATCTTCGCTGGCAAGCAGCTCGAGGACGGCCGCACACTCTCGGACTACAACATTCAGAAAGAGTCCACCCTTCACCTGGTTCTGCGACTCCGTGGAGGTATGCAAATATTTGTGAAAACGCTCACTGGCAAGACAATCACACTTGAGGTAGAGCCGAGTGACACGATAGAAAACGTGAAGGCCAAGATCCAGGACAAGGAAGGGATCCCACCCGATCAGCAGCGTCTCATCTTCGCCGGCAAACAGCTCGAGGACGGCCGCACTCTCTCGGACTACAACATTCAAAAAGAGTCCACCCTTCACCTCGTCTTGCGACTCCGTGGAGGCATGCAGATCTTTGTCAAGACGCTCACTGGAAAAACAATCACTCTGGAGGTAGAGCCAAGTGACACAATCGAAAATGTGAAGGCAAAAATCCAGGACAAGGAGGGGATCCCACCCGATCAACAGCGTCTTATCTTTGCTGGCAAACAGCTTGAAGATGGCCGCACTCTCTCAGACTACAACATACAAAAAGAATCAACCCTTCACCTTGTGCTACGACTCCGTGGAGGGGTGCAAATATTTGCGAACATACTCACTGGCACGACAATCACAGTTGAGGTCGAGCTGAGTGACACAATTGAAAACATGAAGGCCAAAATTCAGGACAAAGAAGGCATTTCTCCGCACCAGCAGCGTCTCGTCTTTGCCAGCAAACAGCTCGAGGAGGGCCGCACACTCTTGGATTAAACATTCAAAAAGAGCCCACCCTTCACCTCGTCTTGCGGCTCTGTAGAAGCATGCAAATTTTCGTGAAAACACTCGCTGGCAAAATTATCCACCTTACACCATGGACAATGTGAAGGCTAAAATTCAGGACAAGGAATGTAATCCACCGGACCAGCAGGGTCTTGATCGTTGCATGCAAGCAGTTGGAGGACGGGTGCACTCTTTCAGACTACAATATTCAGAACGTGTCTACCCTGCACCTTGTTATGTTGCTCCTTGATGACCAGCAGAAAATTTTTTTGTGTTACTTCTAGCTGCAATGGTCCAGTGACGTCTTTTATTGGTTTAATGATTACCAGTTACTTGGCTCTCCATGTGAATGGGACATGCAAGTCTCCAATAAAAAAAAAAATCCTTGCTGGTCATTTGCCTATTCTTACTGTTACTGTCAAGTTCACTGAGCCGTGTACAGCGCAGCTTGAGCTATGGCATGTAGTTATTAGTTTTTCCACTTTTAAGATGCGTTGTCTGTCATGGCACTCAAAGGCTCTGTCACAAGTTGGGAGGAAGCATTATTTTGGGTCCAACTCTGACGGGGCCTATTCAGATACATGTAAAACGCAGAAACTCTTTTCCGAGATAACCCTTGGACCGATTTTAACAAAAATTGTTGCATTTGGGAGAGTATCAAATTCTAGTGACTGTTCGAAGAGGAATTTCGATTTAGGGTCTGAATTTTCTTAAAAGAATTTTCAAAAGTTAGAAAAAAATAGAAGTGCAACGTTTACAAATGAATAGCTCTGCATCAGGAAAAGGTATATCATGGTTCTGTACTTGGCATCTATTGGATCATTCAAAGTGGATAAATTTGATATGTCAATTTGTCTTGCATGAATTTGTTGCATTGTGTACAAGGGTTCTGCAAAAGCTGTATTTCCATATTACTAAATTTTTTGAGATACATGTGTAACATATCAATTTTGTCCACTTTAGATGTACTATTAGATGCAGTTAACATCATTGTGATATTTTTCGCTGCTGCGTTACAGTTGCAAAGTTACAGGTTGTGCTTGCGTCTGTACTTGCTAGAACCCCGTATACATTGTTCTAAACTTCACAATCTCGTTCTCTGAAAATTTGCAATTTTTGCCAAAATTCTTAATAAAATATTGACCTAAATAAAGAATTTGAACCCAGCAGTCGCTACATTTGAAGTTTTCCTTTTAAATACAATGAACCTCGTCAAGTTTGGTGCAGTGGTTGCTGGGAGAACAACGAATTCTCCTTTTACATGTATTTAGATAGGAGCACCTGAGCTAACGCTTCCTCTTAACTTTGCTTTCATGTTTAACAAGATGGTGAATGGAAAGTTAAGGCCACGTCATGCTGTTCCACAACTGCATTTTAGAGGAAAGTTGCGTCAAGCCTGTGCCATGAATTAAATGCTTGCAGTGTAAGCTGGAGGTGCGGCTCCATAGGAGCTCCATTTTTTGCAGCACGCACTAGCAGAAGGTCTTCATGGTGAGGTCTCTTTGCATTGTTTTCATGAGAGCAAACTTAGTTTTCTGCTCGCCGTACTGCATCCTGCTTTCCTGTGGCAAGTGCTAAGTTGGCCAAACTAGCAGGTGCGTCAATGACCATTTGAGGGAGCACCGCACATCGGTGCAGGCTATTAGTGGGGGAGGAACCTAGCTGACCGTAGTAAGAGGTGTCGGTGTACTCCAACACTTACTAATACATGTATTCTTGGGACCTTTAGGATGCAGAGTCCAAGGGAATTGTACGAGGCTTAATGCATAAAGAAAGAAGGCATATTTTGTTTCAGCACTGTGTCCATTAACTTGACAAAAAGGAAGAGCTTTATCTGTAGAAAATATAGTTTGCAAGCGTGAAATGTGTGAACGTGTTAGATAATGTGTGCAGTGGCAATGGTTTTCTGTCAACCCCGCCCAAGATGTTTCCATATCTCGGAGTAAAAATCAGAAGTTCGTCGTTTCTCCTGTGTATCTTGCTGTGTCCCGTCAAAATTTGTGCCGTAAAACCATGTTTCATTGTTGTCACCTTAACTTACGGCACATACCACGAAGGGGGATTGACCACGGTTTGCAATGGAAAAATAATATTGCTTCCTGTTAATGTATTGGTTAGTACTACCTATATTTAAGTAATAGTGATGATAACTTATTTTTATTTTCTTCAGCAGTGGTCATGTCAATTCTGACATAATAGTTGTGTAACACCCTGGCTAGGAGGAAGAAAAGGGAAAGACTGGGAGGTTGCCAACTGCTGGCTAATAATTTGCTTTGAGGGGGGGCCTTCCTTGCGATCCTGCAAGATCAGAAGAGCAGATCCTGTGGGTGTAATTTAAATGGCTTTCACGTGACCCAATGCACAGGTTCACTTTGCCTTTTAGAAGTAAAGAAACCCCTGGACGTCTTCACTGCTACTTTGATTTAGTCTTGCTCCGCGACCATTTTCTTGCCACCCCCACACCCTGCATTTTTTTTTTTTTTTTTTGTTCACTTGAAGCATGGCGATCATGCAAATGCATTTAGAAAGTTGAAATGGTAGAAGCGGCTCTATACTCGCTCTCCCAAGTCATCTACAGTACTATGGCGGCTGCAATACTCCTCAGCAAATAGAAAGGTCGAATGTGATTAGGATAACCAGACTTGGGGTGGCTATTACTGTTATGGCTTTGTGCACACGTCGTATACTGCAAATAACAAGGTCCTGTCGCATATCGCTGTAACATATTGTGTTGGATCAAGCAAAAACAAAAATGTAGTCTTGCCATTAGTCAACACAGTTACGGCTGGAACTCTGTGCAAGGATATTGCCTGTGTATGCGTGGTACCTTCGGCACTGCTGCTAACTTGTAAGATGTGCACAGGAAAAGGAATTGTATCAAAAATAACTCAAACTAGCCTAGTATGTTTTAGCTTAAATGCTGCATTGATCGGCATAAGCTGGCTCTGCTATATTTGATTACTATTTCATTTAACATTGAGCATATGGTGCTCTGATGTACATTCGACACTGCGCCAAAACTGCTTATAGTTGTACCAAATCAGCTTTTTGGTTGCACTAAGATCAGCACCGAAAGGTCAAGTGGTTGTTCCACTTGACCTTTGATACTGCTGTTGCTCACGTGTTAAGCAAGCTGGGTTTTGCGACTTTGTGGATTCATGCTGTGCTGTTATTTGCGCAACATTACCTAGTACTGATATGAAAGGCAAGACTTATGCTGATAATTTTGCTAGAATATAGATGTGTTGCAAGAGTATTCCCAGCTACCACACATGGTTATACAATCTAGTAAGGCTGCAATGCAAAATCTGTTACACAGGTGATGCAGGCAAGTGCTAGAAAGTGTGCCAGTGCAATTCAGGCGCATTTCTTTAGAGCGCAGCTCTTGGGCGCTTATTCCTGTGGTGAGAGTCAACGTCCTTTGTAACCGAGCGAACGAGCACAGCAAAGTATGAAATAGCGAATGCAGAGTGCAGAGAGCACAAGGAGGGTGCAGTGGAACCATGAGTCAAAAAGCAGAGAAGGAGGGCATGGTGAAAGTGTGAGAAGAAAAGCGTAGTGTCGCGCAAGACAGGCTGTGTGGTGATGATGGCTATGGGATGGCGCCAGAGTTGCTTGCATCGTCTGTATGAAAACAAAGCGCTGCATGAGCGGAGGTCTGTCTGCAGCGACTGCTGTGAATTGCGCCCATGTGTCACTCATGTGCTGCCTCACGCAATATCCCGATTAGCAAGGCAGTCATACCACACTTCGCTTCGTTTGCAACATGCTGCACAGGACAGATTGTCCGCACCAGACAATATACGTATAGCAAAATGAAAACGCACATAGAGCTGCACTCAAATTTTGCACTGGGGAGCACCGTAATCGTCGGTGAATTTTTTTCCCGCAAGGTGGGGCACATGAACCACCTTTCTGAACCATTACTTATTATTATTATGAACCATTATTTATTCTGAACCATTCTGAGCCATTATTTCTCTATGTAAGACATATGCTGGCAGCCGGGCCTCACAAGTGCAAGTGCTTTGTTAATGTGCAGTGAAAAAAGAATGTGCAGTTCTAACACCCAGTGGCGTAGCTAGGTCGTCTGGCACCCGGAGCCCATTGGTCTTCTGTCACCCCACCGCAACCCCCCTTGGGTGTAGTCGAGGAAGGCGAGGATATCGACAATTTCCGGGTGTCTTCACACGTATATGACCCCCCCACTGGCCCCTTGCACCCAGGGCCCATTCCCCCCCCCCCCCCCCCCCACCTTTGCTACACCATTGCCAACACCCATATAGTTGATGTAGCAATGCCTCGAGGACACACGTTTTATACTTCTAGAGGGAAGAATGGCAATGAGATGTGCATGTGCTATTAAGTAATACTCTAAATACATTTAAGGCTCAATGGCACATACCGTTTCTGGGGTACTTGCTTAGCATGGGGGACACGCCTAGTGGCCCAAAACTGGAATAACCCAAATATGAGAAGTGTTAAGAAACTTAAACAAGCTATTGAATATCATGCGGTATTCCCTTAAGAGGTCTGTATGCATTAACGGATGACCATGAGTGCACAATGTGTGCGCAGGTTTCGTAATTTGTTTGCATAAAACGGAGGCATGCTCACTTGCGCTGCAGAACTTGTTGACCTAGTTAGGATTTCCTCCGATACATAACTGCCGCTAAAAGGACACATAGAAAACAAGAAGAGGTGTTGTCATCCTGATATTTTCTTTTGTGTGCCTCTGGTTAGCGTGCGTCCTTTTCACGGAAATTATGTTTTACTAGTACTACTTTGAGGACCAAAATTTCGTGCTTTACGAGTCGGAGCATCAAGTAAGATACCAACCACACTAGTAACTGCCACATGAAAGCCTGTGGGGGTAGACGAAAAAACCGTCACCTTTCAAACAGTTAAAAGCAACTCAAGTGCACAGCACCTTGTGATGGATGATAGGCACATCATACTTTCTGCAGCACCTCCTTCGCATGATAGCCAATCTTGAAAGCTGTGCTGGAAGCGACATGATGACTACCATGTTTTAGCATTATGTACATAAAGTTTATTGCATAAAAAAGTCACATCTTCTCATAGTTCATTCGGTGCCCACAGCTGGTGCAAATTTTGAAGTATTCATCTATGTCCGAGTCATGCGACTCGGGTCCATAGGTGTGTTCGTGGTTCTGCCCAAGTGGACGGTACAAACTGCTTCTTACGGTCATCCTCAGCTCTGCAATGTAAGGCAATTAAAATTAATAAATAAATAAAAACAAAGCAAATGCCATATATGCACCACATTCTATATTTTCTTGCTGGAACACCCTATAATTTACCTGCATTTGTTGCACAGGTTCGTATATCACGATTGCACAGGCCATGGAGTCGATAAATTCATCAAAACGTTCCCCTCCTTTCTGTGTCATTTGGTTAAACTGGTATCTTTAGTGCACATGATTAACTGTTGCAATCTTTGAAACTGCACTTAAGGGCCTCTGGGTCTTCTCTGCTACACTCAGTGGGAGTATCCGAAACACGTTCTGCGCATCCGGCTTGATCACAGTCATAAAGTTCACTACACGAACTTCTCAAGGCTTCTCGTTGATTTGTACTGCACTGATGTACCACTTGTAGCTTTGGAGCTAGTCACTTTCTTGCCAACGACAAGCCCTCTTTACAACACGGATGTCGGTACGTAGACATTCCATTACCATCGCTTTTATTAAATTAGATTTCCCACAATATTTGTAGACATATTTCTGTGCTCTAACCATGTTAATAGGAATCCAAGAAAAACACTGGGAAGGCGAGAGATGGAAATTCAAGATGATCATGTTGTTAGGAATATCGTGTAGGAGAAATGGGCCATTATTGCAGTTTTTTCGGCAAAGAAAAAAAGAAGGGGAGGGGGCATCCTTAAGGAGTCAAAGGCCATGGCTCTCATTGCATGAAATGTCTGCATCTCCGAACTTGTCCCGTCTTTGCTTCATTATTTACACTTTTGATGCAACTGAAAAACATTCTACACATCACTACAATGCAAAGGTCCGAGTGCAGGTAGAAAAGCTCCAATATGCACAAAGACACAGGGTTTCTAAAAATAGCGTAGCATGCTGCCCACCTTTGACACGTTT